>NC_067495.1:99914016-99917619 GCF_947179515.1 Apodemus sylvaticus | reverse complement strand
TCCCTGTGCCGATGTCCTCAAGGGTCTTCCCAAGTTTCTTTTCTATTAGCTTCAGAGTGTCTGGCTTTATGTGGAGGTCCTTGATCCATTTGGGGTTGAGCTTAGTACAAGGAGAAAAGGATGGATCAATTCGCATTCTTCTGCATGCTGACCTCCAGTTGAACCAGCACCATTTGTTGAAAAGGCTATCTTTTTTCCATTGGATGTTTTCAGCCTCTTTGTCGAGGATCAAGTGGCCGTAGGTGTGTGGGTTCATTTCTGGATTTTCAATCCTGTTCCATTGATCCTCCTTTATAGTTGGATATATTTGTATGGCACACTTCCTTCGTGCATTTACTTCAACTGAATCCATAACTTAGCAGTTATTAGTAATATATATATATATATATATATGTGTGTGTGTGTGTGTGTGTGTGTGTATCTCTCTCTTTCACACACACACACACACACACACGCACACGCACACGCACACGCACACGCACACGCACACACACACACACACACGTATGTGTCCTAAAAGCAGGTTGACTGAATATTTGGGTTATATGCCCCAAATTGGTATATTTAAATTATACAAAATGTATATTTTTAGATTTTGAAGGACTATCATGTTAATTTCCACAGTGACTGGAATAATTTTTATTTGTATTGCTGTCAATGACTAAGGATGTTCTCTTACCATATCTTCATCGGCATTTGTTATTGTTTATTTTCTTGATAATAGCCACCTAGACTAGACTGAGGAGGAATCTCACTGTCTCTTTGATTTACATTCTTCTGATGCCTGAGGATGGAACATATTCTTTAAAATACTTGTTTGCCATTAGCACTTACTGATAAGGTAATTTGAATTTTTAATTTAATATTTATAATTTTGTATATTCTCTATATTAATCAACTTTTGGTTAAGTATTTGGCTTATCATTCTATGACCTTTCTATGCATGCTGTCTCTCAGTAAGCAAAGCTTTTTGAGTTCATACATTCTCATTTGTTGTCTACTGTGGCTCTTAGTTCTTAGGCTACTAAGTACTTGTCTATCCCTAGCTTAAGATTTCTATTGGCTTCAAAGACATAAATTTTGCATTAAGTTGTTTGATTCATTATTACCTGATTTTTATATGGGGTAGAGACAAAACTCTAATGTTTCTATACATATAGATATCCAGTTTTCCAAGTATCTATTGTTAAAGAGGGTTTTTCTCTAACTATACTTAGTGCCTTTCTCAAGACACAGATTTGCTTCATCTTTTTTCTGGATATTCTATTTCATTTGTTTCAACTGTTTGTTTTGTGCCAGTATCATGCTTGGTTTGTTTCTATGGCTCTGTGTATTGTTTGAAGTCAGATATTACGATGCCTACAGAACCACTCTTTTTACTGGGGGGCGGGATGTCTTCTACTGTTTGGGGTTTTCTGTGTTTCCATGTGAATTTTGGAATTTTAAAGGCATTCCTGTGAGGAATGTTAGGGAAATTTTGATGGAAACTGGATTGAATTTGTATAACACTTTCAGTAATATGGTGATTTTTGTAGTGTGTATTCTGCTGATACAAAAAACATTAGAATTTTTTTTTTATCTTTTAGTATCTTCAACAATGTCTTTCTCTGGTGTTTTTATAGCTTTCATTGCAGAAATATTTAACATACCTTAAGTAGGCAGTGGGTCTGGTGTTCTGTTTTCCAAAGCTGTCAGTCTTTCTTTCTCCTTCCTCTGCCATGCTTGTGCACTTACTCCAAGCTATATTCTTGCACACTATGTTTTCTTTTCATTTCATCATTCTGTGTGTTCACTACTACAGCCTCAGTACCATTCCACTATCTTCTTCCCCAAAGGATGCTTCTCTCCAGCTGCTCTGGTCTTACTCCGCAGACATCCCAGTAATCAGTGTGTGTGAATCATGCCCTCGGGCTTTCTTGAATATAAGAAACTTGCTTCCAAAGAACAAAAAGCAAACACAAAACTACAAAAATAAATGATGCCTGATTCCATTCCATGACCTTTCCATTTGTTGTTTGTTGACTGGCACACTCTGCCCCAAAGAACTTCAAAAGGACTGGCTCCTTCTTTTACTTCAGATTTCATCTTAAGCATCATTTTCTCTGAGAAACTGCCTTGCTCCACCTAAATGAAAGCAGTTTCCAAGGTGCTTCTATAGCATGACCATTTTAGGCTCACCATCAATGTTACCTGTTGCATTTTGGGAATATTTTTGTTATTTCTATGTTTCTCACATCTAGAATGAGAAGAGGCACTTACATGCATGCCATGAAATGCAAATACTCAATATCTAATAGAAGTGTTTAAAATGTCTGTTAAATCAGTAAAGAAGTAAAGAAGTTTTCATTTTCCATGTGAAGAAAGCAAGACACAGCTTGTCAGTGATTCTGATGATATTGGAATCACAATCTACATTTCACAGCTTTGAAGTTGTGAGTCTACTGTTAGAACCTAAAACTGTTCATGGCCACAGAGATGATAAGTAACCACTCCACCATAGGAACTCAAGTACTTTAACTATGGAAACTCAGCTAAAAAGTCAATGTAATGATGGTAGTAGCAATAAATAAAACAACATCTCTGTGTTAGAACTATATACAAGTGCCAACTGGCCAATATTTTTTATAAGAAACCCACTAATTGTTTCCTGGGTTCTAATGAATGTTTGTAGAAATTACTTTTCATGCCTGAGAGTAGACTTCTGATCATATTCTTGGTTTTCATGTTTTCTTCTGTGTCGGGAAGTAAGTTTGAGAAGAAACACAGATCTATAGTAGTAGAAATTTCCTTGCAGAATATTATTTTAATACACTATGCTTGATAGTAAGGATACCTATAGTGACCAAAGTATCTTTCGTAGAGATTCCAACCGCTATTGAAACAAATAAGCTGAGGTTGCTTCCTGAATACACATACTGAGGCACATTTGACTTTAGTACTAAGTGTTCAAATATAACCTGAAGTTCATGAGTAATTTTCCATCTATTATACAACCACGAGAATGTTTATTCTTCTGCTCCACTTTAATTAACATTAAACCTTCTCCAGCTACGTTCTAAGAGGATTATGCTATCAGTGTTTAGGTTACTGTTGGTGTTAGAACCCACTCAGAGTTTGTAAAATGAAGCTCTTTGTGAGCATTAACATGTGTTGTTTGGAGAGCAAAGGCCTCTCAGAACTTAAAATTTGGAAATTTGGCTCAAATACTTAGATTCCATGATCTCTTTTTAAAAGTCAGAAACCACGGAAATACTGACCTATCTAACATTAGTTGGCTAAGAAAATAAGAAGTGCCATGAAAATAACTTAGGGAAGAGTGACAAAATGTACTAAGGAGAAAGCCAGTCTAGAATTTGGATAAAGAATGTTATCAAATAGAAGTGGAAGATTAGGTATGCCAAATACACTGATAGGTCAAGACATCAGAAAACTTAAAATTATTTGGTTATTGTGATTAGCAACATTTAGTGTAGAGAGCTTTGGGGTCCTCTTCTAGGAATTTGACACTGGGATAGGACAAGAAAGTCAAATTCAGGCAAGAATTTGACACTGGGATAGGACAAAGAACTAGACTCAAGATCTTGATCATCTTGATAAGCCCCT
>NC_067495.1:98753148-98928816 GCF_947179515.1 Apodemus sylvaticus | reverse complement strand
AAAAAAAGGATCTGGTTCTTTGAGAAAATCAACAAGATAGACAAATCTTTAACCAGACTAGCAAGAAGGCACAGAGTCAGTATCCAATTAACAAAATCCGAAATGAAAAGGGAGATATAACAACAGAAACTGAGGAAATTCAAAAAAAACCATCAGATCCGACTACAAAAGCCTATATTCAACACAACTTGAAAATCTGGATGAAATGAACAATTTTCTCAACAGATGCCAAATACAAAAGTTAAATCAGGATCACAGAGACCATCCAAACAGTATCATAATCCATGAAGAAATAGAATCAGTCATTTAAAGCCTCCATAGCAAGAAAAGTACAGGACCAGATGGTTTCAGTGCAGAATTCTATCAGACCTTCGAAGAGGATCTAACACCAATACTCTTCAAACTATTCCACAAAATCCAAACAGAAGAAACACTACCCAACTCATTCTATGAAGCCACAATTACACTGATACAAAGCACACAAACATGCAACAAAGAAAGAAAACTACAGAACAATTTCCCTTATGAATATCGATGCAAAAATACACAATAAAACTCTTGCCAACTGAATCCAAGAACACATCAAAACAATTATTCATCATGTTAAAGCAGGTTTCATCCCAGGGATGCAGGGATGGTTCAATATGCAGAAAATCATCAATGTAATCTGCTACATAAAACAAACTCAAAAAAACCCACATGCTCATTTCATTATAGGCTGAAATAGCATTTGACAAAATTCTGCATCCTTTCATGTTAAAGACTTGGAAAGATCAGGAATTGAAGGCCTATACCTTTACATAGTAAAAGAAATATAAGGTAAACCAGAAGTCACCATCAAACTAAATGGAGAAAAACATGAAGCAATGCAACTGACAACAGGTACTAGTCATGGCTGACCTCTTTCTCCATATCTATTTAATATAGTACATGAAGTTGTAGCTAGAGCAATTAGACAACAAAAGGAAGTCAAAGTGATATAAATTGGATAGGAAGAAACTATCACTATTTGCAGATTATATGAGAGTATACTTACATGACCCCAAAAACTCCACCAGAAAACTCCTACAGCTGATAAACAACTTCAGCAAAGTGGCTGGATATAAAATTAACTCGAACAAACCAGCAGCCTTCTTATACTCAAAGGATAAACATGCTGAGAAAGAAAATATGGGAAAAACATACTTCACAATAGGCAAAAACAATATAAAGTATCTTGGTGTGACTCAAACAAGTGAAGCATCTGTGTGACAGGAACTTCAAGACTCTGAAGAAAGAAATCCAAGAAGACCTCAGAAAATGGAAAAATCTTCCATGCTTTTGGATTGGCAGGACAAATATAGTAAAAATGGCCATCATGCCAAAAGTAATCCACAGATTCAATGCAATCCCCATCAAAATTCCATGCAATCCCCATCAAAATTCCAACTCAATTATTCATAGAGTTACAAAGAGCAATTCTCAAGTTCATCTGGAATAAAAAAAAAAAAAAAACCAAGGATGGGTAAAATTGTTCTCAACAGTAAAAGAACTTCTGGGGGAATCAGTACCTCACACCTCAAGCTGTTCTACAGAGCAATAGTGTTAAAAACTGCATGGTACTTGTAGAGTGACAGGCAGGAAGATCAATGGAATAGAATACAAGACCCAGAAATTAACCAACACACCTATGGTCACTTGATCTTTGACAAAGGAGCTAAAACTGTCTAATGGGAAAAAAAAGATTGCATTTTCAACTATAGGTCAGCATGCAGAAGAATGCAAATTGATCCATTCTTATCTCCTTGTACTAAGCTCAAGTCCAAGTGGATCAAGGACCTCCACATAAAACCAGACACACTAAAACTAATAGAAAAGAAACTGGAGAAAACCCTTGAGGATGTGGGCACAGGGGAAAATTTCCTGCACAGAACACCAATAGCTTATGCTCTAAGATCAAGAATTGACAAATGGGACCTCATAAAATATGAAGTATCTGTAAGGCAAAGGACACTGTCAATAGGACAAAACAGCAACCAACAAATTGGGAAAAGATCTTTACTAACTCTACATATGACAGAGGGATAATATCCAATATATACAAAGAACTCAAGAAGGTAGACTCCAGAAAGCCAAATAACCCTATTAAAAAATTGGGTACAGAGCTAAACAAAGAATTTATACCTGAGGAATATTGAATAGCTGAGAAGCACCTAAAGAAATGTTCAACATCCTTATTCATCAGAGAAATGCAAATCTAAACATCCCTGAGATTTCAACTCACACCTATCAGAATGACTAAGATCAAAAACTCAGGAGACAGCAGGTGCTGGTGAGGATGTGGAGAAAGAGGAACACTCCTCCACTTTGGTG
This sequence comes from Apodemus sylvaticus, assembly GCF_947179515.1. Classification (NCBI taxonomy): domain Eukaryota; kingdom Metazoa; phylum Chordata; class Mammalia; order Rodentia; family Muridae; genus Apodemus; species Apodemus sylvaticus. The sequence continues at coordinate 98,926,464 of NC_067495.1, read as the reverse complement.
GGATTGCAACCTGGTACAACCACTCTGGAAATCAGTCTGGCAGTTACTCAGAAAACTAGCCATTATTATACTAGAGGACCTGTTATACCACTCCTGGACATAAACCCAGAAGATTCCCCAGCATGTAGTAAGAACACATGCTCCACTATGCTCCACATAGCAGCCCTATTTCCAGCCCAGAAGCTGGAAAGAACCTAGATGTCCCTCAATGGATGAATAGATAGAGAAAATGTGGTATATTTACACAATGGAATGCTACTCAGCTATTTAAAACAATGCATTCATTAAATTCTTATGCAAATGGGTTGAACAAGAAAATCCTAAAAGAGGTAACCCAATCACAAAACAACACACATGGTATACACTCACTGATAAGTGGATATTAGCCCAGAAGCTTGGAATATCTAAGACATAATTCACATATCAAATGATGCCCAAGAAGAAGGAAGAACAAAGTATGGATACTCTGGTCCTTCATAGAAGGGGGAACAAAATACCCACAGAAGGAGATACAGAGACAAAGTGCAGTGTAGAGTCTGAGGGAAAGACCATCCAGAGACTACCCCACCTAGGGATCCATCCCATATACAGTAACAAAACCCAGACACTATGATTGATGCCCACAAGTACTTGCTGACTGAAGCCAGATATAATTGTCACCTGGGAGGCTCTGCTAGTGCATGACAAATACAGAGGGGGACAATCTCAGCTAGCCATTGAACTGAGCACAGGGTCCCCAATGGAGGAGCTGGAGAAAGGACTCAAGGAGCTGAAGGGGTTTACAGTGCCATAGGAGGAACAAGGATATAAGCCACTCAGTAATCCAAGAGCCCCCAGGGACAAAAACATGAACCAGACAATACACATGGTGTTACCCATGGCTCCAGGCACATAGGCAGCAGAGGATAGCCTTGTTAGACACCAAAGGAAGGAGACACCCTTGGTTGTGGAAAGACCAATTTCCCTTATGAATATCTATGCAAAACTACTCAATAAAATTCTTGCTAACTAAATCCATGAACACACCAAAGCGATTATTCCCCAAGATCAAGTAGGCTTCATCCCCGAGATGCAGGGATGGTTCAATATATGTAATTCCATCAATGGAATATACTACATGAACAAACTTGAAAAAAAAACATCATTATATGCAGACATAGCATTTGATAAAATCCAGCATCCTTTCATGTTAAAAGTCTTGGAAAGATCAGAACTTCCAAGCCCGTACCTAAATATAGTAAAAGCAATAGACAGGAAACAAGTAGCCAACATCAAACTAAATGGAGAGAAACTTGAAGCAATCCCACTAAAATCAGGGACTAGACAAGGCTGTCCTCTCTCTCCATATCTTTTCAATATAGTACTTGAAGTGCTAGCTAGAGCAATTAGACAGCAAAAGAAGGTCAAAGGGATACAAATTGGAAAGGAAGAAGTCAAATTATAACAGATGATATGAGAGTATGCTTAAGCGAGCCCAAAAACTTCACCAGAGAATGCGTACAGCTGATAAACAACTTCAGCCCAGTGACTAGATATAAAATTAACTTAAACATATCAGTAGTCTTCCTATACACACAGGATAAACAGACTGAGAAAGAAACTATGGAAACAACACACTTCATAATAGTCATAAACAACATAAATATCTTGGTGCGACTCTAACCAAACAAGTGAAGATCTGAATGACAAGAACTTCATATCGTTGAAGAAAGAAATCAAAGAAGACCTCAGACAATGTAAATAATTCCCATGCTCATGGATTGGCAGGACAAATAAAGTAAAAATGGCAATCATGCCAAAAGTAATCCACAGATTCAATGCAATCCTCATCAAAATTCCAACTCAATTTTTCATAGAGTTAGAAAGAATAATTCTCAAATTCATCTGGAATAACAAAAAAACAGGACAGCTAAAACTATTCTCAACAGTAAAAGAACTTCTGGGGGAATCAGTATCTCCCACCTCAGGTTGTTCTACAGAGTAATAGTGATTAAAAAAAAAAAACCTGCATGGTATTGGTACAGTAACAGGAGGGGAGATCAATGAAATAAAATTGAAGACCCAGAAATGAACCCACACAACTATGATCACTTGATCTTTGACAATGGTGCTAATTCCATGCAGTGGAATAAAAGATTGCCTTTTCAACATATGGTGCTGGTTCCACTGGTGCTTAGCATGCAGAAGAATGCAAAGCGATCCAATCTTATCTCCTTGTACTAAGCTAAAGTTCAAGTGGATCACCAACCTCCACATAAAACCTGACACACTGAAACTAATAGAAAAAAACTGGGGAAGACCCTTGAGCACATGGGCACAGGGGGAAATTTCCTGAACAGAACATCAATACTTGTGCTCTAAGATCAAGAATTGACAAATGGGACCTCATAAAATTACAAAGTTTCTGTAAGGCAAAGGATATTATCAATAGGACAAAACCACCAACAACAAATTGAGAAAAGATCTTTACCAACCCTACGTCCTACAGAAGGCTAATATCTAATATGTACAAAGAACCCAACAAGTTCGATTCCAGACAAGCAAATAAAATAAAATCAACTCAAGCAAATCAGTGGCCTTCCTATACTCAAAGGATAAGCAGGCTGAGAAAGAAATTAGGGAAATGACCCCCTTCACAATAGCCACAAACAGTATAAAGTATCTTGGGGTGACTCTTACCAAACATGTGAAAGATCTGTATGACAAGAACTTCAAGACTCTGAAGAAGGAAATGGAAGAAGACCTCAAAAAATGGGGAAACCTCCCATGCTCATGGATCAGTAGAATCAATATAGTTAAAATGGCCATTTTACCTAAAGCACTATACAGATTCAATGCAAAACCCATCAAAATCCCAACTCAATTCTTCACAGAGTTAGAAAGAGCAATTCTCAAATTCATCTGGAACAACAAAAAACCCAGGATAGCTAAAACTATTCTCAGCAACAAAAGAAAATCTGGGGGAATCAGTATCCCTGACCTCAAGCAATACTACAGAGCAATAGTGTTAAAAACTGCATGGTATTGGTACAGTGACAGGCAGGAGGATCAATGGAACAGGATTGAAGATCCAGAAATGAACCCACACACCTATGGCCACTTGATCCTCGACAAAGAGGCTGAAAACATCCAATGGAAAAAAGATAGCCTTTTCAACAAATGGTGCTGGTTCAACTGGAGGTCAGCATGCAGAAGAATGCGAATTGATCCATCCTTGTCTCCTTGTACTAAGCTCAAATCCAAATGGATCAAGGACCTCCACATAAAGCCAGACACTCTGAAGCTAATAAAAAAGAAACTGGGGAAGACCCTTGAGGACATCGGTACAGGGAGAAAGTTTCTGAACAGAACACCAATAGCGTATGCTCTAAGAGCAAGAATTGACAAATGGGACCTCATAAAATTACAAAGTTTCTGTAAGGCAAAGGACACCATCAAGAGGACAAATCGGCAACCAACAAATTGGGAAAAGATCTTCACCAATCCTACATCAGATAGAGGGCTAATATCCAATATATATAAAGAACTCAAGAAGTTAGACTCCAGAAAACCAAACAACCCTATTAAAAAATGGGGTACAGAGTTAAACAAAGAATTCTCACCTGAAGAACTTCGGATGGCGGAGAAGCATCTTAAAAAATGCTCAACTTCATTAGTCATTAGGGAAATGCAAATCAAAACAACCCTAAGATTTCATCTTACACCAGTCAGAATGGCTAAGATTAAAAATTCAGGAGACAGCAGGTGTTGGAGAGGGTGTGGAGAAAGAGGAACACTCCTCCACTGCTGGTGGGGTTGCAAATTGGTACAACCACTCTGGAAATCAGTCTGGCGGTTCCTCCGAAAACTGGGCACCTCACTTCCAGAAGATCCTGCTATACCACTCCTGGGCATATACCCAGAAGACTCCACACCATGTAATAAGGATACATGTTCTACTATGTTCATAGCAGCCCTATTTATAATTGCCAGATGCTGGAAAGAACCCAGGTATCCCTCAACAGAAGAGTGGATGCAAAAAATGTGGTATATCTACACAATGGAGTACTATTCAGCCATTAGAAACAATGAATTCATGAAATTCTTAGGCAAATGGATGGAGCTAGAGAATATCATACTAAGTGAGGTAACCCAGACTCAAAAGGTGAATCATGGTATGCACTCACTAATAAGTGGATATTAACCTAGAAAACTGGAATACCCAAAACATAATTCACACATCAAATGAGGTACAAGAAGAAAGGAGGAGTGGGCCCTGGTTCTGGAAAAACTCAGTGAAATAGTATTCAGCAAAACCAGAACGGGGAAGTGGGAAGGGGTGGGTGGGAGGACAGGGGAAGAGAAGGGGGCTTACGGGACTTTCAGGGAGTGGGGGGGCTAGAAAAGGGAAATCATTTGAAATGTCAATAAATTATATCGAATAAAAATATATATATATACTTACTCTAAAAAAAAATGGGGTACAGAGCTAAACTGAGAATATTCAACTGAGAAATATCAAACAATTGAGAAGCACCTAAAGAAATGTTCAACATCATTAGTCATCAGGGAAATGCGAATCAAAATAAACCTAAGATTTTACCACAAGCCAGTCAGAATGGCTAAGTCAAAAAACTCAGGAGACAGCAGGTGCTGGTGAGGATGTGAAGAAAGAGGAAAACTCCTCAACTGCTGGTGGGATTGCAAGCTGGTACAACCAGTCTGAAAACCGGCTTGGCTGTTCCTCAAAAAACTGGGCATAATATTACCAGGGGACACTGTTATACCACTCCTGGGCATATACCCAGAGGATTCTCCAGCAAGTAATTAGGACACTGCTCCACAATGTTCATAGCAGCCTTATTTATAATAGCCAGAAGCTGGAAAGAACCCACATGTCCCTAAATGGGGGAATGGATACAGAAACTGTGGTATATTTACACAATGGAGTACTACTCAGCTATTAAAAACAATGAATTCATGAAATTCTTGGGCAAATAGGTCGAACTGGAAAATATCATCCTGAGTGAGGTAACCCAATCACAAAAGAACAAACATAGTATGCACTCACTGATAAGTGGATATTTGCCCAGAAACTTGGAATAACCAAGACACAATTCACAGATCAAATGAATTTCAAGAAGAAGGAAAGAACAAGGTTTGGATACTCTGGTCCTTCTTGGAAGGGGTAACAGAAGAAGATACAGACAAAAAAGTGTGGACCAGAGTCTGAGGGAAAGACCATTCAGAGACTGCCCTACTGTCTTAGTCAGGGTTTCTATTCCTGCACAAACATCATGACCAAGAAGCAAGTTGGGGAGGAAAGGGGTTTATTGAGCTTACACTTCCACGTTGTAGTTCATCACTAAAGGAAGTCAGAACTGGAACTCAAGCAGGTCAGGAAGCAGGAGCTGAGGCAGAGGCCATGGAGGGATGTTTCTTATTGGCTTGCTTCCCCTGGCTTGCTCAGCCTGCTCTCTTATAGAACCCAAGAGCACCAGCCCAAAGGTGGTACCACCCACAAGGGGCCCTCCCCCCTTGATCACTAATTGAGAAAATGCCCCACAGCTGGATCTCATGGAGGCACTTCCCCAACTGAAACTCCTTTCTCTGTGATAACTCCAGCCTGTGTCAAGTTGACACACAAAACTAGCCAGTACACCTACTTAGGGATCCATCCCATAGACAGTTACAAAACCCAGACACTATTATGGATGCCTACAAGTGCTTGCTGACTGCAGCCTGATACAGCTGTCACATGGGAGGCTCTTCTAGTGCTTCACATATACAGAGAGGGACACTCTCAGTCAGCCATTGAGCTGAGCTGTCCCCAATGTAGAAGCTAGAGAAAGGACCCAAGGAGCTGAAGGGGTTTGGAGATCCATAGGAGGAACAATGATATGAGCCACTCAGTACCCCCAGAGCTCCTAGGGACTAAAGCATCAACCAAAGAGTACAGATGGAGTTACCCGTGGCTCCAGATGCATAGGCTGCAGAGGATGGCCTTGTTGGACATTGAATGGAGAAGAGGCCCTTGAACATGGGAAGACTCCATGCTGAAGTGTAGGGGAATGCCAGGACAGGGAGGCAGGAGTAGGTTGATTGGGGAACAGGGGCATAGGAGATGGGTTTTAGGATTTTTCTGGGTGAATGGGGAAACAAGGAAAGAAGACAATATTTGAAATGTAAATAAAGAATAAATCTAATAAAATAATGCTAACAGACTGGATAAGTAAAGAGGACCTAGCATTTTGCTGCATAGAGAAAAATCACCTCAATGACAAAGACAAACACTACCTCAGAGTAAAAGACTGGAAAACAATTTTCCAAGCAAATTGTCCCAGGAAACAAGCTGGAGTAGCCATTCTAATATATGATAAAAATTGACTTTCAACCAAAAATCATGAAAAAAGACACAGAAGGACACTTCATACTCATAAAGGAAAAATCTACCATGAACTCTCAATTCTGAACATCTATGCCCCAAATGCTAAGGCACTCACATTCATAAAAGAAACTTCACTAAAGCTCAAAGCACACATCACAGCCCACACAATAATTGTGGGTGACTTCAACATCACACTCTCCTCAATGGTCAGATCAGGACAAAACAAACTAAACACAGACAGTGTAACTAACAGAAGTTATGGACCAAATGGATTTAACTGATATCTATAGAACATTTCATCTTAAGTCAAAAGAATATACGTTCTTCTCACCACCTCATGGTACCTTCTCCAAAACTGACTATATAATTGGTCACAAAACAGACCTCAACAGCTACAAGAAGATTGAATTAATAACATGCATCATATCAGATCACTATGGATTAAGGCTGGTCTTCAATTGCAACAAAAGCAACAGAATGCCATCATATACATGGAAGCTGAGCCATGCTCTACTCAAGGAAACCTGGGTCAAAGAAGAAATAAGGAAAGAAATCAAAGACGTTTTAGAAGTTAATGAAAATGAAGGCACAGTATATGCAAACTATGGGACACAATGAAAGCATTGCTAAGAGGAAAACTCATAGCTCAGAGTGCCTCCAAAAAGAAACAGAGAGAGCATACACTAGCAGTTTAACAGCACACCTGAGAGCTCTAGAAAAGAAATAAGGTAATACACCCAAGAGGAGTAGATGGCAGGAAATCATCAAACTCAGGGCTGAAATCAGCCAAGTAGAAACAAAAAGAACTACACAAAGAATCAACAAAACCAGGAGCTGGTTCTTTGAGAAAATCAACAAACAGATAAACCATTAGCCAGATTAATGAGAGGGCACAGAGACAGTATTCAAATTAACAAAATCAGAAATGAAAAAGGAGAAACTGAGCAAATTCCAAAAACCATCAGATGCCACTATAAAAGCCTGTACTCAATACAACTTGACAATCTGGATGAAATGGACAATCACAAAAGAACACACATGGTATGAATTCACTAATAAGCGGATGTTAGCCCAAAAGCTCAAAATAAACAAATTACAATTCACAGCCCCATAGGAAGAACAACAATGTCAGCCACCCAGATACCCCAGGACTCCCAGGGACTAAACCATCAACCAAGGGGTACACATGGTTTGAGCCAAAAAACGTGGCAGAGGAATGCCTTGTCAAGCATCAGTGGGAGGAGAGGTCCTCAGTCAGGTAAAGGCTCAACAGATGCCCCAACGAAGGGAAATGAAGGTAGGGGAGGTAGGAGTGGGTTGGGTGGAGGGGTATATACTTGGATGTAGGGGGTGGCAGGAGGGGTTGAGGGTTTTCGGGGAGGGGGGAACCAGGAAAGGTTTTAGCATTTGAAATGTAAATGAAGATTATATTCAGTTACAAAAAAAAAGAAAGAAAAATGGGGTACAGAGCTAAACAAAGCATTTTCACCTGAGGAATATCAATGGCTGAGAAACACCTAAAGAAATGTTCAACATCCTTACTCATGGGGGAAATGCAAATCAAAACAACCCTGAGATTTCACCTCACACCAATCAGAATGGCTAAGACCAAAAACTCAGGAGACAGCAGGTGTTGGTGAGGATGTGGAGAAAGAGGAACACTCCTCCATTACTGGTGGGATTGCAAGCTGGTACAACCACTCTGGAAATCAGTTTGGTTGTTCCTCAGAAAATTGGGCATAATATTACAGGAGGACCCTGCTATACCACTCCTGGGCATATACCAGAGTATTCTTCAACATGTAATAAGGACCCATGCTCCACTATGTTCACAGCAGTCTTATTTATAATAGCCAGAAGCTGGAAAGAACTCAGATGTTCCTCAACAGATGAATGGATACAGAAAATGTGGTATATTTAAGCAATGGAATGCTACTCAGCTATTAAAAACAATGAATTCATGAAATTCTTAGGCAAATGGTTGGAACTGGAAAATATCATCCTAAGTGAGGTTACCCAATCACAAAAGAACACACATGGAATGCAGTCACTGATAACTGGATATTAGCCCAGAAACTCTGAATACCCAAGACACAATTAAGATATCAAATCATTCCCAAGAAGAAGGAAGGAGAGGACCCTGGTCCTGAAAAGGCTTGATGCAGCATTGTTAAGGGAGTACCAGGATAGAGAAGTGGGAGGGGGTTGATTGGAGAACGGGTCGGAGGGAAGAGGGCTTATGGGACTTATGGGGAAGGGGGAAGTGGAAAAGGGGAAATCATTTGGAATGTTAACAAAGAATATAGAAAATTTAAAAAAAAAGAACAAATGGAAAAAATTAATTCATGAAATTCTTAGGCAAATGGTGGAAGTAGAAAATATCATCCTGAGTGAGGTAACCCAATAACAAAAGAACACATATGGTATGCACTCACTGACAAGTGGATATTAGCCCAGAACCTTGGAATACCCATGATACCAGACCACATGAAGCTCAAGAAGAAGGAAGACCAAAGTTTGGATACTTCGGTCCTTCTTAGAAGGTGGATCAAAATACCCATGGCAGGAGATACAAAGTGTGGAGCAGATATTTAAGGAAAGACCTTCCAGAGACAGCCCCTCCTGTGGTTCCATCTCATATACAGTCACAGTTATGGGATTTTCGTTGGGGAAACCATGAAAGGGGCCAACATTTGAAATGTAAAAAAAGAATATATCTGTTTAAAAAAAGGAAGAAAAGGAAGGAAGGAAGGAAGGAAAGAAGAAAGAAAAGAAGGAAGGAAAGAAGGAAGGAAGGAAGGAAAGAAGGAAGGAAGGAAGGAAGGAAGGAAGGAAGGAAGGAAGGAAGGAAGGAAGGAAGGAAGGAAGGAAGGAAGGAAGGAAAAGAAAAAAAAGTATTTCCTTCATTTTCTGTCTGTAGCTGGAGCCTAGAGATGTTAAAAATAAAATTTTCAGGTATCTATAGATTATTCTGGAGCTCAATAGAAGCAGCCACCACAGCCTGTGCCAAAGAAGAGCCTCTCTGAACCTATTTATTCATCTATAAAATGATATCAGCAAAAGTAACCAGTACATATGGTGTTTTATGTACCTCATGACAATGTACTTAGAACACAATGTTTAATAAGAAAAATGTTTTCTTGATGTTTGTGTACTCATATATACTGATGTCTTTTTTTCCAGACTAACAAAAGTAACCCTATTCTAACACTGTTTCTGAGTAAATGTTTTCATAATGTGCAGAACACAGAACATCTTTTAAAACAATTTCTGAGACACCTGTCATTCATGTATTCACTCAAGGTTGGAGCTTGAACAAAAATTTACTTCTATCCTGACATGCTTCAGGCACCACAAAGAATATATTTTGCTTCTATATCTTTGGCAAGCTCACCGTGTCTGTGATTCATTAGTGTCACTGGAGTGACTGAAATATTTTGGTTTCTATTTTGGTTGAAAGAAATATTGTCATCTTTCCAGTGCAAAACATTAAATGCATTCTGATAGTCCCTTTCAAGAACCTTATTCTGACTAGAATTAGCATTTCAATTAGAAACCATCAGAGGTAGTCTATTTGCCTGAAACAAATATATTTATAAACCACATAATTCTATGCTGGAGCCTTAGTGCAACTTCATCTTCAAAGCCTACACTCCAGGACTGCACCATACCCATGTCTGAAATGCTGAGGACTCAGCAGGACTGTTTGCACACCCCTGCAGATCTTTCCTTCCCACCCAGTACTCCATAATATGGCTAGAGGCATATAAATATGGAAAAGGAGTAAGGCCCTCCACTGATTATCTCCACACAAACATCACATTCAAAAGTGTCCTTACAACCACTCATGAAAGCAGGGGAGAAAGCATAGGTCCTAGTTTGGGTAAAATAATGAGAAAGGATTCATTGAAGAAGAAAGGAATAACAAGTTACCCATGTTCCATGTGCCTCAGCACAGCTTAGAGAGATGCCACTCACCAAGGAAGATTGATAATTAAAGGTACCAGCCCAAGACCCATCATGGTGAAATGTAATATTGGGCAGAGCCCCTCAGGCTTCAGTCCCAGGCCAATGCCCAAGGACAGGGCTTCCTCAGGCAGACAAATTTATCTTTTGGCTACATCAGACCCTGTGGCCACATCATATCTGCTACAACTGACTTTAGAGTCTGTCCTGGCACCTAGAAATTAGCTCCTCCAATTCTTCCTACAACTTGAGCAGCACAATACAGAGAAAAGCTTCACCCATAACATCCATGGTATAAATAAAAGGCTAGAGCCTGGGATTAGCCATAACAGTTTACATTAGTACTCAGGGCCAGGTACAAAATACTGAAACTATACACAAGGAAGAACCTAGTGGCCCCTGTCATCCAGTCACTGTCCAACAGAGACCAGGCAGAGACCCAAAGCCAAAGTAGGGCAAACTGGCATATCAGACTCCATCCTTTCTAGTGAGTTACATCCTTATTGGGCCTCAAATAGCCCAGAAAGTTCTTAGCAGCAAAAATAATGTAACAACATATATCTTGGCCCTGTACTTGGACTTCAGTTGTTTTACTAAGCTGTTGAATGTTAAAGAACTCCACCATTATGCCTGTAGAGTAAAACATGGCAAAAGTTGTTGTCTGTTTGAGAAGCGAAGTGATAGGAAGCCATTGCTTCACAATCATGTGTAGACTCCTCACAGTTAGGCCAAGTTTTAGGCAGAATCTTATGCTGTCCAAACAATGGATTGTTCAGTGTGGATGACGCATCTAGGTCATGATAATCTCAAGCAAAGGCATTTGGATCCACAGGAAACAGATTGTCCTTTTCAGACCCAATCTATCTTGAACAACACATTCACAGAATTTTTTAACAAATTCTCTCAAGCGATATCCTCTAGTAATGAAACAGACATAACCTATGAACAAAGGACATCATGTAGTGACAAAATAGCAGCATTGACAACACTCTTAGAAAATAATCAAGCTTGGAATTCTATAATGACAAGCACAAAAATAGTTTACAAGGACTGAAACAAATAGTCCATTACTTTGCTTATGTCATCAGAGACCAACAAACTTTGGAAACTTTCAGGAAACTAATGGCCTCATCTATAGTTCAAAAAGTAAGGCACCCAGGGACTGGAGATCTTATGTTGACCATTATGTTGGACTGAAAGTGATAAAAAAAAAATCTGTCCTTTAGAAATATTTTAAGGAGCTGGAGAGATGGCTCAGAGGTTAAGAGCATTGGCTGCTCTACCAGAGGTTCTGAGTTCAATTCCCAGAAACCAAATGGTGGCTCACAACTAGCTATAATGAGATCTGATAACCTCTCTGGCATGTAGGTGTACATGTAAATTGTGTGTGTGTGTGTGTGAGAGAGAGAGAGAGAGAAAGAGAGAGAGAGAGAGAGAGAGAGAGGGAGGGAGAGAGAGAGAGAGAGAGAGAGAGAGAGAATATTTTTTAAAAGAAACATTTTTTAAAATTAAAAATAAAGGATTATAGAAATATTTAATCAATTAAGTGACTGTTCCATAAGCATGAAGACCTGATTCGGCCCCAGACCAGTTTTTTTTACTTCTTTCTTTTTATTTGATATATTTTTTATTTACATTTCAAATGATTTCCTCTTTTCTGTCCCCCCACTCCTTGAAAGTCCCATAAGTCCCCTTCGATCCCCCTGTTCTCCCACCCACCCCTTCCCACTTCCCTGTTCTGGTTTTGCTGAATACTGCTTCACTGAGTCTTTCCAGAACCAGGGGCCACTCCTCCTTTCTTCTTGTACCTCATTTGATGTGTGGATTATGTTTTGGGTATTCCAGTTTTCTAGGTTAATAACCACTTATTAGTGAGTGCATATCATGATTGATCTTTTGAGACTGGGTTACCTCACTTAGTATGATGTTCTCTAGCTCCATCCATTTGCCTAACAATTTCATGAATTCATTGTTTCTAATGGCTGAATAGTACTGCATTGTGTAGATATACCACATTTTTTGCATCCACTCTTCTGTTGAGGGATACCTGGGTTCTTTCCAGCATCTGGCAATTACAAATAGGGCTGCTATGAACATAGTAGAGCATGTATGCTTATTACATGGTGGGGAATCCTCTGGGTATATGCCCAGGAGTAGTATAGCAGGATCTTCTGGAAGTGAGGTGCCCAGTTTTCAGAGGAACCGCCAGACTGATTTCCAGAGTGGTTGTACCAATTTGCAACCCCACCAGCAGTGGAGGAGTGTTCCTCTTTCTCCACACCCTCTCCAACACCTGCTGTCTCCTGAATTTTTAATCTTAGCCATTCTGACTGGTGTAAGATGAAATCTCAGGGTTGTTTTGATTTGCATTTCCCTAATGACTAATGAAGTTGAGCATTTTTTAAGATGCTTCTCCGCCATCCGAAGTTCTTCAGGTGAGAATTCCTTGTTTAACTCTGTACCCCATTTTTTAATAGGGTTGTTCGGTTTTCTGGAGTCTAACTTCTTGAGTTCTTTATATATATTGGATATTAGCCCTCTATCTGATGTAGGGTTGGTGAAGATCTTTCCCCAATTTGTTGGTTGCCGATTTGTCCTTTTGATGGTGTCCTTTGCCTTACAGAAACTTTGTAATTTTATGAGGTCCCATTTGTCAATTCTTGATCTTAGAGCATAAGCTATTGGTAATCTCTTCAGAAACTTTCCCCCTGTACCAATGTCCTCAAGCGTCTTCCCCAGTTTCTTCAGAGTGTCTGGCTTTATGTGGAGGTCCTTGATCCATTTGGAGTTGAGCTTAGTACAAGGAGACAAGGATGGATCAATTCACATTCTTCTGCATGCTGACCGCCAGTTGAACGAGCACCATTTGTTGAAAAGGCTATCTTTTTTCCATTGGATGTTTTCAGCCCCTTTCAGACCAGTTTTTTAAAAAGCATGTTCTTTTATTGAAAGAGGAACTAAGAACATTTTATGATAAAATTCAGATTTACATGGAAAATATTTCTGATAAAACAGACGAGATATATAGAAAAACACATTAAAATTGACAATTTTCATGGAAAATTGAAGAGTAAATTGGTAGACATATACTACTCAGCAATTAGAAACAATGAATTCACAAAATTTTTAGGCAAATGGTTTGATATGGAAAATATCATCCTAAGTGAGGTAACCCAATCACAAAAGAATACACATGGAATGCAATCTCTGATAAGTGGATATTAATTAGCCCAGAAGCCCTGAATACCCAAGGCACAAATCGCATAACAAATGACTCCCATGAAGAAGTATGGAGAGGGTCCTGATCCTGGAAAGGATTGATCTAGCATTGGAGGGGAATATAAGGACAGAGAAAAAGGAGGGAGATGATTGGAGAATGGATGGAGAGAAGAAGGTTTATGGGACATATGGGGTGGGGGGATCTGGGAAAGGGGAAATCATTTGGAATGTAAACAAAGAATATGGAAAATAAAAATATTAAAAATTTTTTAAAAGGTGCTAAATTAATTGAAAAAGGAAGTAGAAGAATTTTGTGATAAAATTGAAGATTTACATGGAAAATATTTCTGATAAAACTGTAGAAAATGTGGAAAACATGTTAAAATTGAAGATTATCATGAAATTTTTATATAGATATAATAATGGTAAGCATAAAAGTACTACTAAGCTGATTAAAAGTGGAATTATAAACATTTTCTGATAAAGTTGAAGATTTACATGGAAAATATTTCTGATTAAATTGAAGAAATATAGATCTTCACCAATCCTACATCAGATAGAGGGCTAATATCCAATATATATAAAGAACTCAAGAAGTTAGACTCCAGAAAACCAAACAACCCTATTAAAAAATGGGGTACAGAGTTAAACAAAGAATTCTCACCTGAAGAACATCGGATGGCGGAGAAGCATCTTAAAAAATGCTCAACTTCATTAGTCATTAGGGAAATGCAAATCAAAACAACCCTGAGATTTCACCTTACACCAGTCAGAATGGCTAAGATTAAAAATTCCAGAGATAGTAGGTGTTGGAGAGGGTGCGGAGAAAGAGGAACACTCCTCCACTGCTGGTGGGGTTGCAAATTGGTACAACCACTCTGGAAATCAGTCTGGCGGTTCCTCTGAAAACTGGGCACCTCACTTCCAGAAGATCCTGCTATACCACTCCTGGGCATATACCCAGAGGATTCCCCACCATGTAATAAGGATACATGCTCTACTATGTTCTTAGCCGCCCTATTTATAATTGCCAGATGCTGGAAAGAACCCAGGTATCCCTCAACAGAAGAGTGGATGCAAAAAATGTGGTATATATACACAATGGAGTACTATTCAGCCATTAGAAACAATGAATTCATGAAATTCTTAGGCAAATGGATGGAGCTGGAGAACATCATACTAAGTGAGGTAACCCAGACTCAAAAGGTGAATCATGGTATGCACTCACTAATAAGTGGATATTAACCTAGAAACCTGGATTACCCAAAACATAATCTACACATCAAATGAGGTACAAGAAGAAATGAAGAGTCGCCCCTTGTTCTGGAAAGACTCAATGAAGCAGTATTCAGCAAAACCAGAAAGGGGAAGTGGGAAGGGGTGGGTGGGAGGACAGGGGGAGAGAAGGGGGCTTACGGGACTTTTTGGGAGTGGGGGGCTAGGAAAGGGGAAATTATTTGAAATGTAAATAAAAAATATACCGAATAAAAAAAATTTTAAAAAATTGAAGAAATATATAGAAAAACATGTTAAAATTGAAGATTATCATAGAAAATTATACAGATAGAATGGTAGGCATAAAAATATTTCTAAGTTGATCAAAAGTGGAATCATAAACATTTTGTGGTAAAATTGAAGATCTACATGGAAAATATTTCTGATAAAATTCAAGGAATATATAGAAAAACACGTTAAAATTAACTATTTCATCAGACCAGTTTTTTAAAACAAATACTTGTAATTCTAGTGCCTGGGAGATCTAAACAGGTCAGCACCTATATGGCAACTCATACTGTCTGTAACCCCAGTTCCAGGGAATCCAACACTATCTTCTATTTGCCATAAGCACCAGGAACACGTGTGGTATGCAGTTAGATATATATGCTGATAATACAGCCATACACACAAATTAAAATAAATAAGAACAATTCTGGCCTCATTTTCTTTCATTTGTGTTTGTATGTATATCCCTAAACATATCACTAGAACTTGCTTAGTCTATATCACCTTATCCACATGTATATAATAAAATATTTAAAGTAAAAGGAATATCACTCCATTAAGCCTAGCTATCGATAGTCATCCAAGCCTCTCAGACTACAAATCCTTTCAACATTCCTGGTGCCTTTGTGGGTGCAGAATTGTGATCAGACATTCCCACATACATATCTTGGCTTTCATAATTCCAGCAAGACAGGTTCATTTCTTTTCCCAGGTATATGGGTTGAGCTATGTAAAGAAAAAGAAAACTGCTGTTCAGTGAACAAAACAATATGTTTCACTGGGAAATGCATGTCCTTCTGAGTTTCAGATACCTGCTTCTAAGTGACAACTCCATCATTTACTTGTCACACATTGAAAAAAAGCACCACCTCTGGAGGGCTTAAATTTAGGATAATGGCAATACTTACCTCATAGGCTTGGTGTGAATATTAAATTTTTAAAAAGAGTTAAGACATGCATAAAGCTTAATACAAAGAACAATATTAGTGTTTCCTCATGCCTTAAAGGTTCTTTGTGAAACAAACAAACAAACATTTATCAAACAACTCCTTCCTTGTAGTCCCTGTTGTGACAGGCACTATACAAGGGAGATTGTTTTGTTGTTTGCATGAGATACAGCTATGTATTTCTATGGTTTCTAGTTAAAACAAAACACTGATTTTGAAATATGAGGGTGGGGCTGTGTAGGGGAAAATTTGGTCTCTTTAAAAATGTAGAAATCTTATATGAATTTGTTTGTTTGTTTGTTTGTTTGTTTTAATCCCAGACATTGGATATGGGACTGCTTCAGACTGTCCACAGCAGCAGGCTTTGATTTGTCATATGATCTGGCCTGGATATGATTTTTCCAGATGCAAATAATTCTGCAAATGTATGGTGTTTGGAATTCTAGGGATTCTTGAGAGGGATATGATGCAAGAGCCCAGAAAGGGGTCCAGCTCCTGCTGCTTTTGCTGTTGCTGCTGCTCCTGCTGCTAGGTGTGGGTTGCTTGTTGGAAACATCCAAACAATGAAGATCAAACTTGCCCCAAGGAACTCAACATCCCTAATCAGCAGGAAATACTCTAACATTATTGAAGCCCCTTTACCCCACTAACTTTCTTTCTCTTCTACCTAGTGTTGTGGGGTTGGAAGGGATAAGGATGGAGAAGGGTGGTAGAAACAGGAAATCAATTAGACATAGTGCTGCCAGTGGACCCAGCTATACCACTCCTGGGCATATACCCAGAAGATGCTCCTACATGTAATAAGGACACATGCTCCACTATGTTCATAGCTGCCTTATTTATAACAGCCAGAAGATGGAAAGAAGCCAGATATCCTTCAACAGAGGAATGGATACAGAAATTGTTGTATATATACACACAATGGAGTACTATTCGGCTATTAAAAAAACAATGAATTCATGAAATTCTTAGGCAAATGGGTGGAACTAGAAAGTGTCATCCTGAGCAAGGCAACCCAATCACAAAAGAACACACATGGTATGCACTCACTAATAAGTGGATATTAGCTCAAAAGCTCAAAATAAATAAGTTACAATTCACCAAGCGCAAGAAGAAGGAGGACTTAAGTGAGGGTGCTTTGCTTCCTCTAAGAAAGGGAACAAAATAGTCACAGGAGCAATAAGGGGGACAATGTGTGGAGCAGAGACTGAAGTAAAGGCCACCCAGAGACTGCCCTACCTGGAGATTCATCCTATAAACAGTCAACAAACCTGACACTACTATGGATGACAAGAAGTGTATACCAAAAGGAGCATGCCATGGTTGTCTCTGGGGGGACCCTGCCAGAGCCTTACGGATACAGAGGCAGATGGTAGCAACCAACCATTGGACTGGGCATGGAGTACCCAATGGAGGAGCTGGAGGATGGCCCAGAGGAGCTGAAGGGGTTTACACCCCCATGGGAAGAACAATGATTTCTGCTACCCACATGCCCCAAGACTACCAGGGACTGAACCATCAACCAAGGGGCACACATGGTTCTAGCCAAAAATGTGGCAGAGGAAGGCCTTGTTGGGCATCAGTGGGAGGAATGGTCCTTGGTCAGGTAAAGGCTCAACAGAGGCCCAAACAAAGGGAAACCGAGGTTGGGGGGAGAGGAGGGAGTGTGTTGGATGGAGAGACATATATGTGGAGGCAGGGGGAAGGAGGAAGGGGAGGAGTTGGAGGATCTTAGGGGAGGGGGATATCGGGAAAGGTTTTACCATTGGCAATGTAAATGAAGACAATATTCAATAAAATAAATTTAAAAAAAAAAAGAAAAAGAAAATAGGAAATCAAAAAGTAGCCAAAAGGCCAGCTACAGGACTGGAAATACGGCCCAGGAGTTAAGAGCACATACCGTTCTTGTAGAGGACCTGAGTTCAGTTCCCTACACTAGTGTATTTACAGCTCACAAACACTTGTAGTTCCAACTACCAAGAACTCAATGTCCTCTTCTCAAATTTCCAGCATTTGCACGCACATGCACTCAAAGACCCACACATAGACCCACAATTAGAAAGTAAAGTATTTTTTATTAAGGTGTGGATGATTTATGGCCTGCCCCTAAAGCTTTTCTCTCAAATCTTCTCCACTTCTATATTACCAGTCACTCTCTTAGTCATTTTGAAATCATAATAGAAATCCCACATTGACTCTCCATTTTGAAATTATAGGGTCCTCTCGTGAGTATGAGATCCTTTTCTTCTCATAAAAAAAAATAAATGCATATGGAATGTATAGAACTCATTTGTGGCTGGATTTTGCTCCCTTTTTATTGGCTTTTAATATTAGACACACACACACACACTCCCTAATCTATGCTTACTGCTCCCAGCTTGACATACCCTTCAAAAGATCGTTATTTAAAAATAGTGAGTGGATTGTATCCAAGCAATTCATTCTGAACCTGTTGCCTACAGTAATAGCCATAAATCATTATTAAACAAATATTTAGGAGGACATTGACCACAGAATCTCACCTTCTTTTACTCATATCATTTATAATTTGATGAAAATCATCCAACCTTCTTTCTTTACAAAATCATCCTGCAAGTTACATTATTTATTATGAATTACATACTTCACATACATCCTCACCACATAGACTATAATTGTGCTAATTTTATCTCTTTTGCTTATCTTTGAATTCATATCCTTAGCAACTTATATCTACCCAATTAATATGTGTTCAATGTAGAATTAATGGAATTGTTTATTCATAGGCCTGAATCTTAATTCTCAATTGCCAAACTTTTATTATACTGAATTATTTTCTAAATATATATCATGAAATTACAAAGCCATAAAATTGCCATTTTATATGTGCCATCCATTATTCTAGCTGGCATATATGTGGTAAATATGCATATACACATAAGACTCAGTCTGTAAAAATGGATCTTTCAGAAATTAATAAAATGTTCAGCGATGTACCAAGAATGTTAATCTATCTGAATAATGATGGAAGAGGAAACTTTGCCCTTTTTTTTATATCTTTCACAACACACTAAAGCACAGTAAAACTCATAAATTTCCAAACAAATCACTTAGATCTACAATTTTGCTGTAAAATTTTTGCTCCTGTGTAAAGGGATCATCAAAATGGATTGTTCCTGACTTTGTGGCAATCTGGGATATAACTGTTTTAGTGATAGACACCCTCTTACTTGCAAAGTTTAGCCCTTGGCTACTACCCTGCAGGTAGTCACACTGTCAGAATTCACAAGGACTCTGCTGTCTCTTGCTGCAAATTGATCAACAGATCAAATGGCATCCCTGCAAAAAAAGAAAAAGAAAAAAGAAAGAAAAGAAAGAAAAAAGAAATTCTAATCAAACTGCCCTAAGCTATTTACATCCATTGGTTGTACCTGGCAATCTCCTCAGATACACAGGACTCTGAGAAATTGTTCTCAGATGCTACCACAGACCCAGGGCACTGATGGATTATGTTTCTCAATTGCTGTTATATTCAATCAGGAGACAACACATCTGAGAAATTCGAGTCTTCCTGCTGCTGCTGCTGCTGCTGCTGCTGCTGCTGCTGCTGCTTGTACCCATAGTTTTGTCAGTGTGGGTAGGAGAGTGGGCTCTGGTCTGAGAGGCACTAATGAATTGAGAAGTTTAATTCTCATTGAATGACATACTAAGACTTTTTTCAGAGGCTTTCCTACTGATAAGTCTATTCTCAGAGCAGTTGTTACACGATCCTACAAATCCTCTAAAATCAATCCTACAAAAGTCATAAGAGCTTTAACAATGAAAATCAGGGAAGAGAATATCAACTGTTACTCTAAACAAGACAGTCTTTTCATATCAGAGCCCAAAGAACTACTTTTAAAATAACTGAAGCTGATTATGTGCCTAGGTGCAAAGAGTGTGGTTCTTGAGTCCTTATTTGAGTGAATTGATTTCATAGCATATTTGCGTCATTGGGTAAAAGTTTTCCCTGCCAGAATTACATCTGAATGAACTCTATTCCTTACAGAAGGAAAATCAGCTCTGTGGTTAGAAATGCTCTCAAGTGAGATAAAATTATACACATTGTTCTGTTTGCTACAGATTCGATTGATAGGAAAGAGGTAACATAAATGTTGCTCTGCTGTTTTTCCTTATGGAAACAGATGGAAAGCAGAGCCTTGAATGCTTTGTGGAGACATCACGGAGCCCATCATTAGCCTCACGTCAAGAAAGCTTAGTACTACAAGTAACTAAGCTCTTCTTAAAACTCTAACACCAACTTCTGTTTTATAATTCACAGCCATTGTGAGATGTTTAGTTTCATTTAAATTTTCAAGGCACTGCTCAATAGCCTCTTTATAAGGTCTCTAGAGCTCCCCTTACCCTCCCATATCATTCTGCTTCCAACGCCAAAACAGTGATCCAATGGAAATAAATGTTACGTCAAGTCATTCTTTAATTAAACATCCCCCCTTCAAGTTGATCTCTACCGACTTATAGTAAAATTCCAATTCCAACAGGAAGTAGCCAGTATAAGACTTTGACTTGTTCTGTTTCCAGGGCCTACTCCTTTAGTCACAGCTGCCCAGATGCTTTAAATTTTGAGGCCAGTATTCAGTTAAGTCCTATCTTTAGTTGTGCAGTGTTCTCACAACAATTTGTAGAGTTTTGCTGTCCTCTGAAAATACATAATCTTGTTTTTCTTCTATTCAGGCTTGCCCTTTCCTGCCTTTTCCAGCTATAAGCAATCATTTTCTACTTCACATTCCCCAGCCTATGTCCTCCAGCATCATGTCCTCTCATGCATTCATTCATCCATTCAAGAAGTATCCATAAACAAGCTACTATGTTCCATGCTTTGGTGATATGATTAAACCATGTTCTCATTCTAACAGCTCACAGGTGAGTGAAACAGAAATGAGTGTTTGCAGAGTGACAGCAGGAGCCAGGACAGAGGGAACTCAGAGGTCACAGCCATGATCTCTGTGAGATGACAGCAAGCTAATGTGCTAAAAGTTTTCCCTCACAGGTTAAAACTGTGTAATTTTTAACAGACATCTTCTAGAGAAAAATGACCGTGTCTTGATTGAGAAGAGTCATGCTTGTGGTAGCAATTCTGGACCTGTATAAAGGTAATAGATTTACTATGTTAAAATATACGTCCACGTTAATTCAAACTATACAAGTTGTCTTAGTCAGGGTTTCTATTCCTGCACAAACATCATGACCAGGAAGCAAGTTGGGGAGGAAAGGGTTTATTGACCTTACACTTCCACACTGCTGTTCATCACTAAAGGAAGTCAGGACTGGAACTCAAGCAGGTCAGGAAGCAGGAGCTGATGCAGAGGCCATGGAGGGATGTTTCTTACTGGCTTGCTTCCCCTGGCTTGTTCAGCCTGCTCTCTTATAGAACCCGGGACTACCAGCCTAGGGATGGCACC
Organism: Apodemus sylvaticus; assembly: GCF_947179515.1. Lineage (NCBI taxonomy): Eukaryota > Metazoa > Chordata > Mammalia > Rodentia > Muridae > Apodemus > Apodemus sylvaticus. The sequence goes on along the minus strand of NC_067495.1, from coordinate 98,905,021 downwards.
ACCCACAAGGGGCCCTCCCCTCTTGATCACTAATTGAGAAAATGCCCCACAGCTGGATCTCATGGAGGCACTTTCCCAACTGAAGTTCCTTTCTCTGTGATAACGCTAGTATGTGTCAAGTTGGCTACAAAACCAGCAAGTATACAAGTATCACCTTAAATGATGATCTTTATAAGGATATGATTTAAGGAGTAGTAAAGAGGGTCAATAGCTGACTTAAGGTTACTTATGTTGTACTTATGCATATACAAGTGTATAATGCATATTTGTGCACATAAGAAAATGTACTTATTCTCCCCAAATATGGGTTATCCAGGGCTTATGCTAATCTACTTAATGAGAAGCTAATATATAACTTATTAGATCATTATTGAGATTACAAGAGCTCTGCCATCTTGGCTCCCGGATGCAAGACAGATCTAACAGACAGTGCCAAGTACGCAGACATAGCCCAAGTATAACATCACTTGGGACTCAGCCTCTCAGACTTTTGCCTACACCTAAGGCCTGGGCAGCTCTGCAGGCTGTCTGGGTGCCAACCCTGACAGGGGTCGTTTGCCCTCCAGAGTGATCAGCACTTGGAAAAACTCCCCACAGCATCCACCATCTTCACTCCCTGACGAAGCAGACAAGCAGCATCAGGTTCACAGAGACAACCCTAGTATAGCATAGCTTGGGGAAAGACACACCAAGGCTCCAACAGCACCCAAGAGGAGAGCAGCACATCAGCAATCTATGCCAGGGGAAACCCAGTCATCCAGTGGTGTGGAATTAAACTTACATACTCACAGGAGGTTCAAGCACCAGCCAGAGACAACAAGACCAGCTAACCCCAGAGATAACCAGATGGCAAAAGGCAAACGTAGGAATGTTACTAACAGAAATCAAGGCAATATGGCAGCATCTGAACCCAATTCTCCAACAACAGCAAGTCCTGGATATCCCAACACACCAGAAAAACAAGATTTGAATTTAAAATCACTGGTCATGGTGCTGTTAGAGGAACAAAAGAAGGACATAAATAAATCTCTTAAAGAAATACAGGGGAAAATGGATCAAAAGGTAGAAACCCTTACAAAGGAAACACAAAAATCATTTAAAGAAATTCAGGAGAATATGGGTCAAAAGATAGAAGCCAATAAAGAGGAAATGCAAAAATCACTTAAAGAAATACAGGAGAACTTGGGTCAACAGGCAGAAGTCATGAAAGAGGAAACACAAAAATCTCTTAAAGAATTACAGGAAAACACAAACAAACAAGTGAAGGAACTGAGAAAAACCACCCAGGATCTAAAAACAGAAGTAGAAACAACTGAGAAATCGCAAAGGGAGACATCTTTGGAGATAGAAAACCTTGGGAAGAAATCAGGGACCATAGATGCAAATATCAAAAACAGAATAAAAGAGATAGAAGAAAGAATCTCAGATGCCGAAGATACCATGGAAAACATGGACTCAACAGTCAAAGAAAACACAAAATGCAAAAATCTTGTAACACAAAACATCCAGGAAATCCAGGACACAATGAGAAGACCAAACCTAAGGATTGTAGGTATAGATGAGAGTGGATAGTTACAACATAAAGGGACAACAAATCTCTTGAACAAAATTATGGAAGAAAACCTCCCTAGCCTAAAGAAAGAGATGTTCATGAATATACAAGAAGCCTACAGAACTCCAAACAGACTGGACCAGAACAGAAATACCTCCTGTCACATAATAATCAAAACCCCAAATGTACTAAACAAAGAAAAAATATTAAAGGAAGTAAGAGAAAAAGGCCAAGTAACATATAAAGGAAGACCTATCAGAATTACACCAGACTTCTCATCAGAGACGATGAAAGCTAAAAGATCCTAGGCAGATCTCATACAGACTCTAAGAGAACACAAATGCCAGCCAAAACTACTATACCCAGAAAAATTTTCAATCACCATAGATCGAGAAACCAAGATATTCCATGACAAAACCAAATTTACACAATATCTTTCCACAAACCCAGCTCTGCAAAGGATAATAGGTAGAGAAAGCCAATACAAGGAGGGAAACTGAACCCCGGAAAAAGCAAGATAGCAACCTTCTTTCATCAAACTCAAAAGAAGATAACCATTCAAATATAAAATTAACATCAAAAATGACAGGAAGTAATAATCACTATTTATTAATATCTCTTAACATCAATGGACTCAATTCCCCAATAAAAAGACATAGACTAACCGACTGGATACATAAACAGGACCCTACATTTTGTTGCATACAAGAAACACACCTCAGTGTCGAAGACAAACACTACCTTAGAATAAAAGGCTGGAAGACAATTTTACAGGCAAATGGTCTCAGGAAACAAGCTGAAGTAGCCATTCTAATATCAGATAAAATTGACTTTCAACCCAAAGTCATCAAAAGAGACTCTGAGGGTCACTTCTTGCTGGTCAAAGGAAAAATCCACCAAGAAGAACTCACAATTCTGAACATCTATGCTCCAAATGCAAGGGCACCCTCATTTGTAAAAGAAACTTTACTAAAGCTCAAAGCACACATTGCACCTAACACAATAATTGTGGGTGACTTCAACACTCCACTCTCCTCAGTGGACCTATTATGAAAACAGAAACTAAACATGGACACAGTGAAACTAATTGAAGCATTGGACTAATTGGATTTAACAGATACATATAGAACATTTCATCCTAAAGCAAAAGAATATACCCTTTTCTCAGCACCTCATGGTACCTTCTCCAAAATCGACCATATAATTGGTCACAAGACAGACCTCAACAAATACAAGAAGATAGAACTAATTCCATGCATCCTATCAGATCACTATGGAGTAAGAGTGGTCTTCAATAGCAACAAAAATAACAGAAAGCCCCCATATACATGGAGGCTGAACAATACTCTACTCAATAATACCTTGGTCAAGAAAGAAATAAAAAAATCAAAGACTTTTTTAGAATTTAATGAAAACCAAGACACACCATACTCAAATCTATGGGGCACAATGAAAGCAGTGCTAAGAGGAAAACTCATAGCCCTGAGTGCTTCCAAAAAGAAACTGGAGAGAACATATACGAGCAGCTTAATGGCACACCTGAAATCCCTGGAAGAAAAAGAAGCAAATTCACCCAGGAGGAGTAGAAGACAGGAAATCATCAAACTCAGGGCTGAAATCAATCAAGTGGGAAACAAAGAGAATAATACAAAGAATCCAAAAAATAAACAAACAAAAAAACAAACAAACAAACAAAAAAAAAAACCCAGGAGCTGGTTCTTTGAGAAAATCAACAAGATAGATAAACCTTTAGCCAGACTAACAAAAGGGCACAGAGCCAGTATCCAAATTAACAAAATTAGAAATGAAAAGGGAGATAAGGGAAATAAAACAACAGAAACTGAGGAAATTCAAAAAATCATCAGATCCTACTAATAAAGCCTATACTGACCTGGAGAATCTGGAGGAAATGGACAATTTCCTAGAAAGATATAAAATAGCAAAATTAAATCAGGATCAAATAATCTAAACAGTCCCATAACCCCTAAAGAAATAGAAGGGGTCATAGAAAGTCTTCCAATAAAAAAAGCACACAACCAGATGGTTTTAGTGCAGAATTCTATCAGACTTTCAAAGAAGACCTAATGCCAATACTCTTCAAACTATTCCACAAAATAGAAACAGAAGGAACCCTACTCAACTCGTTCAATGAAGCCACAAATAAGCTGATACCAAAACCACAAAAAGATTCAACAAAGAAAGAGAACTTCAGACGAATTTCCCATATGAACATCCATGCAAAAATACTCAATAAAATTCTTGCCCACCGAATCCAAGAACACATCAAAATGATCATTCACCATGATCAAGTAGGCTTCATCCCAGGGATGCAGGAATGGTTCAATATAAGGAAATCCATCAATGCAATCCACTACATAAACAAACTCAAAGAAAAGAACCACGTGGTCATTTCATTGGATACTAAAAAGGCACTTGACAAAATTCAGCATCCTTTCATGCTAAAAGTCTTGGAAAGAACAGGAATTCAAGGCTCATACCTAAACGTAGTTAAAGCAATATACAACAAACCAGTAGCCAACATCAAACTAAATGGAGAGAAACTTGAAGCAATCCCACTAAAATCAGGAACTAAACAGGGCTGCCCCATCTCTCCATATCTTTTCAATACAGTACTTGAGGTACTAGCTGGAGCAATTAGACAACATACGGAGGTCAAAGAGGTACAAATTGGAAAGGAAGTAGTCAAACTATCATTAGTTGCAGATGATATGATAGTATACATAAGTGACCCAAAAAAACTACACCAGAGAACCCCTACAGCTGATAAACAACTCCAGCAACGTGGCTGGTTATAAAATCAACTCAAGCAAATCAGTTGCCTTCCTATACTCTACAAAGAATAATAGGAGGAAAACTCCAATACAAGGAGGGAAACTACACCCTGGAAAAAGTAAGATAGTAACCTTCCTTCATCAAACCCAAAAGAAGATAATCACTCAAATATAAAAATAACATCAAAAATGACAGGAAGTAATAATCTCTATTCCTTAATATCTCTTAACATCAATGGACTCAATTCCCCAATAAAAAGACATAGACTAACAGACTGGATAAGGAAACAAGACCCTACATTTTGCTGCACACAGGAAACACACCTAAATGTCAAAGACAAAAACTACCTTAGAGTAAAAGGCTGGAAGACAATTTTACAAGCCAATGGTCTTGGGAAACGAGCCGGAGTAGCCATTCTAATATCAGATAAAATTGACTTTCAACCTAAAGTCATCAAAAGAGACTCTGAGGGACACTTCTTGCTGGTCAAAGGAAAAATCCACCAAGAAGAACTTTCAATTCTGAACATCTATGCTCCAAATACAAGGGCACCCTCATTTGTAAAAGAAACTTTACTAAAGCTCAAAGCACACATTGCACCTAACACAATAATTGTGGGGGACTTCAACACTCCACTCTCCTCAATGGACCGATCAGGAAAACAGAAACTAAACAGGGACACAGTAAAACTAATTGAAGCTTTGGACCAATTGGATTTGACTGATATTTATAGAACATTTCACCATACAAAGAATCAACGATTCCAGGAACTGGTTCTTTGAGAAAATCAACAAGATAGATAAACCCTTAGCCAGACTGACCAAAGGGCACAGAGAAAGTATACAAATTAACAAAATTAGAAATGAAAAGGGAGATATTACAACAGAAACTGAGGAAATCCAAAAAATCATCAGATCCTACTACAAAAGCCTATACTCAACACAATTGGAGAATCTGGAGGAAAGGGACAATTTCCTAGACAGATACCAAAATACCAAAATTAAATCAGGATCAAATAGACCATCTAAACAGTCCCATAACCCCTAGAGAAATAGAAGGGGTCATAGAAAGTCTTCCAACCAAAAAAAGCACAGGACCAGATGGTTTCAGTGCAGAATTCTATCAGACCTTCAAAGAAGACCTAACACCAATACTCTTCAAACTATTCCACAAAATAGAAACAGAAGGAACCCTACCCAATTCCTTCTACGAAGCCACAATTATACTGATACCAAAACCACACAAAGATCCAACAAAGAAAGAAAACTTCAGACCAATCTCCCTTATGAATATCGATGCAAAAATACTCAATAAAATTCTTGCCAACCGAATCCAAGAACACATCAAAATGATCATCCACCATGATCAAGTAGGCTTTATCCCAGGGATGCAGGGTTGCTTCAATATATGGAAATCCATCAATGCAATCCACTACATAAACAAACTCAAAGAAAAAAACCACATGGTCATTTCATTGAATGCTGAAAAATCGTTTGACAAAATTCAGCATCCTTTCATGCTTAAAGTCTTGGAAAAAACAGGAATTCAAGGCCCATACCTAAACATCGTTAAAGCAATATACGGCAAACAGGTAGCCAGCATCAAACTAAATGGAGAGAAACTTGAAGCAATCCCACTAAAATCAGGGACTAGACAGGGCTGCCCCCTTTCTCCTTATCTTTTCAATATTGTACTTGAGGTACTAGCTCGGGCAATTCGACAACATAAGGAGGTCAAAGGGATACAAATTGGAAAGGAAGAAGTCAAGCTATCATTATTTGCAGATGACATGATAGTCTACCTATGTGATCCAAAAAACTCCACTAGAGAACTACTACAGCTGATAAACAACTTCAGCAAAGTGGCAGGTTATAAAATCAACTCAAGCAAATCAGTGGCCTTCCTATACTCAAAGGATAAGCAGGCTGAGAATGAAATTAGGGAAATGACACCCTTCACAATAGCCACAAACAGTATAAAGTATCTTGGGGTGACTCTTACCAAACATGTGAAAGGTCTGTATGACAAGAACTTCAAGACCCTGAAGAAGGAAATGGAAGAAGACCTCAAAAAATGGGAAAACCTCCCATGATCATGGATCGGCAGGATCAATATAGTTAAAATGGCCATTTTGCCAAAAGCAATATACAGATTAAATGCAATACCCATCAAAATCCAAAATCAATTCTTCACAGAGTTAGAAAGAGCAATTCTCAAATTCATCTGGAATAACAAAAAACCCAGGATAGCTAAAACTATTCTCAGCAACAAAAGAAATTCTGGGGGAATCAGTATCCCTGACCTCAAGCAATACTACAGAGCAATAGTGTTAAAAACTGCATGGTATTGGTACAGTGACAGGCAGGAGGATCAATGTAACAGGATTGAAGATCCAGAAATGAACCCACACACCTATGGCCACTTGATCCTCGACAAAGGAGCTGAAAACATCCAATGGAAAAAAAGATAGTCTTTTCAACAAATGGTGCTGGTTCAACTGGAGGTCAGCATGCAGAAGAATGCAAATTGGTCCATCATTGTCTCCTTGTACTAAGCTCAAATCCAAATGGATCAAGGACCTCCACATAAAGCCAGACACTCTGAAGTTAATAGAAAAGAAACTTGGGAAGACCCTTGAGGACATCGGTACAGGGAGAAAGTTTCTGAACAGAACACCAATAGCGTATGCTCTAAGAGCAAGAATTGACAAATTGGACCTCATAAAATTACAAAGTTTCTGTAAGGCAAAGGACACCATTAAGAGGACAAATCGGCAACCAACAAATTGGGAAAAGATTTTCACCAATCCTACATCAGGTAGAGGGCTAATATCCAATATATATAAAGAACTCAAGAAGTTAGACTCCAGAAATACCGAACAACCCTATTAAAAAATGGGGTACAACTCCTGGGCATATACCCAGAGGATTCCCCACCATGTAATAAGGATACATGCTCTACTATGTTCATAGCAGCCCTATTTATAATTGCAAGATGCTGGAAAGAACCCAGGTATCCCTCAACAGAAGAGTGGATGCAAAAAATGTGGTATATCTACACAATGGAGTACTATTTAGCCATTAGAAACAATGAATTCATGAAATTCTTAGGCAAATGGATGGAGCTAGAAAACATCATACTAAGTGAGGTAACCCAGACTCAAAAGGTGACTCATGGTATGAGTGACCATGGTATGGTATTATTATTATCACTAATAAGTGTATATTAACCTAGAAAACTGGAATACCCCAAACATAATCCATACATCAAATGAGGTACAAGAAGAAAGGAGGAGTGTCCCCTTGTTCTGGAAAGACTCAGTGAAGAAGTATAGGGCAAAACCAGAACGGGGAAGTGGGAAGGGGTGGGTTGGAGGACAGGGGGAGAGAAGGGGGCTTATGGGACTTTCAGGGAGTGGGGGGCTAGAAAAGGGGAAATCATTTGAAATGTAAATAAAAAATATATCGAATAAAAAATAAAAATAAAAAAATGGGGTACAGACTTAAACAAAGAATTCTCATCTGAAGAACTTTGGGTGGCGGAGAAGCATCTTAAAAAATGCTCAACTTCATTAGTCATTATGGAAATGCAAATCAAAACAACCCTAAGATTTCATCTTACACCGGTCAGAATGGCTAAGATTAAAAATTCAGGAGACAGCAGGTGTTGGAGAGGGTGTGGAGAAAGAGGAACACTCCTGCACTGCTGGTGGGGTTGCAAATTGGTACAACCACTCTGGAAATCAGTCTGGCGGTTCCTCCGAAAACTGGGCACCTCACTTCCAGAAGATCCTGCTATACCACTCCTGGGCATATACCCAGAGGATTCCCCACCATGTAATAAGGATACATGCTCTACTATGTTCATAGCAGCCCTATTTATAATTGCCAAATGCTGGAAAGAACCCAGGTATCCCTCAACAGAAGAGTGGATGCAAAAAAATGTGGTATATCTACACAATGGAGTACTATTTAGCCATTAGAAACAATGAATTCATGAAATTCTTTGGCAAATGGATGGAGCTAGAGAACATCATACTAAGTGAGGTAACCCAGACTCAAAAGGTGAATCATGGTATGCACTCACTAATAAGTGGTTATTAACCTAGAAAACTGGAATACCCAAAACATAATCCACACATCAAATGAGGTACAAGAAGAAAGGAGGAGTGGCCCCTGGTTCTGGAAAGACTCAGTGAAACAGTATTCGGCAAAACCAGAACGGGGAAGTGGGAAGGGGTGGGTTGGAGGACAGGGGAAGAGAAGGGGGCTTACGGGACTTTCGGGGAGTGGGGGGGCTAGAAAAGGGGAAATCATTTGAAATGTAAATAAATTATATCGAATAAAAAAAATTAAAAAAAAAAGAATTGACAAATGGGACCTCATAAAATTACAAAGTTTCTGTAAGGCAAAGGACACGATCAAGAAGACAAATCGGCAACCAACAAATTGGGAAAAGATCTTCACCAACACTACATCAGATAGAGGGCTAATATCCAATATATATATAAAGAACTCAAGAAGTTAGACTCCAGAAAACCAAACAACCCTATTAAAAAATGGGGTACAGAGTTAAACAAAGAATTTTCACCTGAAGAACTTCAGATGGTGGAGAAGCATCTTAAAAAAATGCTCAACTTCATTAGTCATTAGGGAAATGCAAATCAAAACAACCCTTAGATTTCACCTTACACCAGTCAGAATGGCTAAGATTAAAAATTCAGGAGACAGCAGGTGTTGGCAAGGATGTGGAGAAAGAGGAACACTCCTCCACTGCTGGTGGGGTTGTAAATTGGTACAACCACTCTGGAAATCAGTCTGGCAGTTCCTCCGAAAACTGGGCACCTCACTTCCAGAAGATCCTTCTATACCACTCCTGGGCATATACCCAGAGGATTCCCCAGCATGTAATAAGGATACATGCTCCACTATGTTCTTAGCAGCCCTATTTATAATAGCCAGAAGCTGGAAAGAACCCAGGTATCCCTCAACAGAAGAGTGGATGCAAAAGATGTGGTATATATACACAGTGGAGTACTATTCAGCCATTAGAAACAATGAATTCATGAAATTCATAGACAAATGGATGGAGCTGGAGAACATCATACTAAGTGAGGTAACCCAGACTCAAAAGATGAATCATGGTATGCACTCACTAATAAGTGGATATTAACCTAGAAAACTGGAATACCCAAAACATAATCCACACATCAAATGAGGTACAAGAAGAACGGAGGAGTGGCCCCTTGTTCTGGAAAGACTCAGTGAAGCAGTATAGAACAAAATCAGAACAGGGAAGTGGGAAGGGTTGAGTGGGAAAACAGGGGGAGGGAAGGGGACTGATGGGACTTTCGGGGAGTGAGGGTCCAGAAAAGGGGAAATCATTTGAAATGTAAATAAATATATCAATAAATTTAAAAAAAAAAGAATTACAGGAAAGCGCAAACAAGCAAGTGAAGGAGCTAAGCAAAACCATCCAGGATCTAAAATCAGAAGTAGAAACAACTAAGAAAACTCAAAGGGAGACAACTTTGGAGATATAAAGCCTTGGGAAGAAATCAGGGAACATAGATGCAAATTTCAACAACAGAATACAAGAGATGGAAGGAAGAATCTTAGATGCTGAAGATAACATAGAAACCATGGACTCAACAGTTAAAGAAAATGCAAAATGCAAAAAGCTTTTAACCCAAAATATCCAGGAAATCCAGGACACAATGAGAAGACCAAACCTAAGGATTATAGGCATAGATAAGAGTGAAGATTTACAACTTAAAGGGCCAGTAAATATCTTCAATAAAATAATGGAAGAAAACTTCCCTAACCTAAAGAGAGAGTTGCCCATGAATATACAAGAAGCCTACAGAACTCCAAACAGACTGGACCAGAACAGAAATACTTCCCGTCACATAAACAGGACCCTACATTTTGATGCATACAGGAAACACACCTCAGTGTCAAAGACAAACACTACCTTAGAGTAAAAGGCTGGAAGACAATTTTACAAGCAAATGGTCTCAGGAAACCAGCTGGAGTAGCCATTTTAATATCAGATAAAATTGACTTTCAACCCAAAGTCATCAAAAGAGACTCTGAGGGACACTTCTTGCTAGTCAAAGGAAAAATACAACAAGAAGAACTCTCAATCATGAACATATATGCTCGAAATGCAAGGACACCCTCGTTCATAAAAGACACTTATTAAAGCTCAAAGCACACATTGCACCTAACACAATAATTGTGGGTGACTTCAACACTCCACTCTCCTCAATGGACCGATTAGGAAAACAGAAACTAAACAAGGACACAATGAAACTAATTGAAACATTGGACCAATTAGATTTAACAGATATATAGAGAACATTCTATCCTAAAGCAAAAGAATATACCTTTTTCTCAGCACCTCATGGTACCTTCTCCAAAATTGACCATATAATTGGTCACAAGACAGACCTCAACAAATATAAGAAGATCGAACTAATCCCATGCCTCCTATCAGATCACTATGGAGTAAAAGTGGTCTTCAGTAGCAACAAAAACAACAGAAAACCCACATACACGTGGAAACTGAACAATATTCTACTCAATGATACCTTGGTCAAGGAAGAAATGAAAGAAATTAAGGACTTTTTAGAACTTAATGAAAATGAAGACACAACATGCCCAAATCTATGGGACACAATGAAACAGTGCTAAGAGGAAAACTCATAGTCCTGAGTGCCTCCAAAAAGAAAATGGAGAGAGCATACACTAACAGCTTAATGACACACCTGAAAGTCCTGGAACAAAAAGAAGCTATTTCACCCAGGAGGAGTAGAAGGCAGGAAATCATCAAACTCAGGGCTGAAATCAATCAAGTAGAAACAAAGAGAACCATACAAAGAATCAACAAAACCAGGAGCTGGTTCTTTGAGAAGATCAACAAGATAGATAAACCCTTAGCCAGACTGACCAAAGGGCACAGAGAAAGTATCCAGATTAACAAAATTAGAAATGAAAAGGAAATATAAGAACAGAAACTGAGGAAATTCAAAAAATCATTAGATCCTACTACAAAAGCCTATAATCAACACAACGAGAGAATCTGGAGGAAATGGACAGATTCCTAGACAGATATACAACACCAAAACTAAATCAGGATCAAATAGATCAACTAAACAGTCCCATAACACCTGAAGAAATAAAAAGGGTCATAGAAAGTCTCCCAACCAAAAAAAGCACGGGACCAGATGGCTTCAGTGCAGAGTTCTATCAGACCTTCATAGAAGACCTAACACCAATACTATTCAAACTATTCCACAAAATAGAAACAGAAGGAACTCTACCCAACTCGTTCTATGAAGCCACAATTACGCTGATACCAAAACCACACAAAGAGCCAACAAAGAAAGAGAACTTCAGGCCAATTTCTCTTATGAATATTGATGCAAAAATACTTAATAAAATTCTTGCCAACCGAATCCAAGAACACATCAAAACGATCATCCACCATGATCAAGTGGGCTTCATCCCAGGAATGCAGGGATGGTTCAATATAAGGAAATCCATCAATGCTATCCACTACATAAACAAACTCAAAGAAAAAAACCACATGGTCATTTCATTGGATGCTGAAAAATCATTTGACAAAATCCAGCATCCTTTCATGCTAAAAGTATTGGAAAGAACAGGAATACAAGGCCCATACCTAAACATCGTTAAAGCAATATACAGCAAACCGGTAGCCAATATCAAACTAAATGGAGAGAAACTTGAAGCAATCCAACTAACATCAGGGACTAGACAAGGCTGTCCTCTCTCTCGATATCCTTTCAATATAGTACTTGAAGTTCTAGGTAGAGCAATTAGACAACATAAGGAGGTCAAGGGGATACAAATTGGAAAGGAAGAAGTCAAATTATCACTGTTTACAGATGACATGATAGTCTACTTAAGTGACCCGAAAACCTCCACCAGAGAACTCCTACAGCTGATAAACAACTTCAGCAGAGTGGCTGGTTATAAAATCAACTCAAGCAAATCAGTTGTCTTCCTATACTCAAAGGATAAGCAGGCTGAGAAAGAAGTTAGGGAAATGACACCTTTCAAAATAGCCACAAACAATATAAAGTATCTTGGTGTGACTCTAACCAAACAAGTGAAAGATCTATATGACAAGAACTTCAGGTCTCTGAAGAAGGAAATCGAAGAAGACCTCAGAAAATGGAAAAATCTGCCATGCTCATGGATTGGCAGGATTAATATAGTTAAAATGGCCATCTTGCCAAAAGCGATCTACAGATTCAACGCAATCCCCATCAAAATCCCAACTCAGTTCTTCATAGAGTTAGAAAAAGCAATTCTCAAATTCATCTGGAATAACAAGAAACAAAGGATAGCTAAAACTATTCTCAAAAACAAAAGAAATTCTGGGGGAATCAGTATCCCTGACTTCAAGCAATACTACAGAGCAATAGTGTTAAAAACTGCATGGTATTGACACAGTGACAGACAAGTGGACCAATGGAATAGAATTGAAGATCCAGAAATGAATCCACACACCTATGGTCACTTGATATTTGACAAGGAGCCAAAAACATCCAGTGGAAAAAAGATAGCCTTTTCAACAAATGGTGCTGGTTCAATTGGAGGTCAGCATGCAGAAGAATGTGAATTGATCCATTCTTATCTCCATGTACTAAACTTCACTCCAAGTAGATCAATGACTTCCATGTAAAACCAGACACACTGAAACTAAGAGAAAAGAAACTGGGGAAGACCCTTGAGGACATGGGCACAGGGGAAAAGTTCCTGAACAGATCACCAATAGCTTATGGTTTAAGATCAAGAATTGACAAATGGGACCTCATAAAATTACAAAGTTTCTGTAAGGCAAAGGACACTGTTAAAAGGACAAAATGGCAACCATCATATTTAGAAAGGATATTCACCAACCCCACATCTGATAGAGGGCTAATATCCAATATATACAAAGAACTCAAGAAGTTAGACCCCAGGGAACCAAATAACCCTATTAAAAAATGGGGTACAGATCTAAACAAAGAATTTTCACCTGAAGAATTTCGGATGGCAGAGAGGCACCTTAAGAAGTGTTCAACATCATTAGTCATTAGGGAAATGCAGATTAAAACAACCCTGAGATTTCACCTTACACCAGTCAGAATGGCTAAGGTCAAAAACTCAGGAGACAACAGGTGTTGGCGAGGATGTGGAGAAAGAAGAACACACCTCCACTGCTGGTGGGCCTGCAAGATGGTACAACCACTCTGGAAATCAGTCTGGAGTTTCCTCAGAAAACTGGACATGACACTTCCGGAGGACCCTGCTATACCTCTCCTGGGCATATACCCAAAGGATTCCCCGGCATGCAATAAAGACACATGCTCCATTATGTTCATAGCAGCCTTATATATAATAGCCAGAAGCTGGAAAGAACCCAGATGCCCCTCAAAGGAGGAATGGATACAGAAAATGTGGTATATTTACACAATGGACTACTACTCAGCAATTAGAAACAATGAATTCACAAAATTTTTAGGCAAATGGTTTGATCTGAAAAATATCATCCTTAGCGAGGTAACCTAATCACAAAAGAATACACATGGAATGCAATCTCTGATAAGTGGATGTTAATTAGCCCAGAAGCCCTGAATACCCAAGGCACAAATTGCATAACAAATGACTCCCATGAAGAAGTATGGAGAGGTTCTTGATCCTGGAAAGGATTGATCTAGCATTGGAAGGGAATATAAGGACAGAGAAAAAGGAGGGAGGTGATTTGAGAAGGGATGGAGAAAAGAAGGTTTATAGGACATATGGGGAGGGGAGATCCGGGAAAGGGGAAATCATTTGAAATGTAAACAAAGAATATAGAAAATAAAAATATAAAAAAAAAGAAAAGAAAACATAGGGAATTATATTAACATACATGCGTGCAAGTGAGCTCAAACCAACACACATATACAAACACACCAACTCACACCCACTCATATACATGCACTCACACACAGAGAGAGATGATGTGGATTAACTATTATAAGCCCATGCTCTGCCAAGTTACTACTCAAATGCTTTGCTTTAAAGTGTAATATTCTGCCTTTTCCTCTAAAACTGCGTCTATCTCATAATGCAAAATGTATTTAGTGTCTCTCTCAGACTCACAAAAATCATGCAATAGTTCAAACTGTAAAGCCTCTGAGATTCTGTCATATCTAGTGATTGAACGGTAAAATAAAAAAAGAACAATTAGTTACATACTCTCACTAAAAACAGTATAATACATACTCCAATGAAAACAAACAAAAATGAATGGTAATATAAATAGGAAAGCTCAAATCAAAGCAAGACCACACCCCAGCTTGTCAAAAACCAAACTCTGTAGCCTCTATGCCTGTCATCTGGGTTTATGTTGGCACTAGATGGAGTCCAGGTGTCTTAAATAGGCCCATTCTTTCAATTTTACCATATTTCCAGCATCTCCCTTGGGCTAGCTTAGTTTCATTCCTCCGGCTTTCCTCAGTGTGCATCCTCAGAATTGACAACTCCCCACATTACAAGCAGTCTTTGCTAGGGTTACTCTAATAGATTTTAGGAATTTGCCACTGTACCAGCTTTCCATGCTGCCCCCAATCTTCCTCCACTAATTCTAGTTATCTATTAGTTGCTTTATTCATTATTGTGACAAAATGCCTAATAAAAACAACTAAAGTGAGGAAAGGTTTGTTTTGGTTCAGATTGTGGAGATCTAATTAATCATCTTGGAGAAATGGTGGTAGAAACATAACATGGCTCAAAACATTGGATCGAATTAGGAACATTCCAGCACACAGTATGGTACTACCTATATTCAAGATAAATATTCTATTCTCAGTTGAATATCCAGAATATGCCTCACAGACACACAGATATGTCTTCTAGATGATTTCAAATCACATCTAATTGACAGTCAGGATTGCCTATCAGAATTCATTTAGGTGTGATCTTCTGATTTCTTTTTTACAGGAATACATAAAAATAAAGGTATTTGTCACTGGACATCTTCTTAAGTCAATGTAATTAGTACATGAAATAATTCTCTAAAATCACTTATATTAGAATTTACATGTGCACATGAGTGAACAATCAGAGGATGGAAATTTTGGTCAGGATACCTTTGAAATTTTCCCTTCCATAACAGTCTGGCTAAGGGTTTATCTATCTTGTTGATTTTCTCAAAGAACCAGCTCCTGGATTCGTTGATACTTTGTATGGTTCTCTTTGTTTCCACTTGATTGATTTCAGCCCTGAGTTTGATGATTTCCTGTCTTCTTCTCCTCCTGGGTGAATTAGCTTCTTTTTGTTCCAGAGCTTTCACGTGTGCCATTAAGCTGCTAGTGTATGCTCTCTCCATTTTCTTTTTGGAGGCACTCAGGGCTATGAGTTTTCCTCTTAGCACTGCTTTCATTGTGTCCCAAAGATTGGGGTATGTTGTGTCTTCATTTTCATTAAATTCTAAAAAGTCTCTGATTTCTTTCTATATTTCTTTTTTGGCCAAGATATCATTGAGTAGACTATTGTTCAGCCTCCATGTGTATGTGGGCTTTCTGTTGTTTTTGTTGCTATTGAAGACCACTCTTACCCCATAGTGATCTGATAGGAGGCATGGGATTAGTTCAATCTTCTTATATTTGTTGAGGTCTGTCTTGTGACCAATTACATGGTCAATTTTGGAGAAGGTACCATGAGATGCTGAGAAAAGGGTATATTCTTTTGCTTTAGGGTGTAATGTTTTGTGTGTGTGTGTGTGGGTGGGTGGGTGGGTGTGTGTTAATTCTAATTAGTCCAAAGTTTCAATTAGTTTCACTGTGTCCCTGTTTAGTTTCTGTTTTCCTGATCAATCCATTGAAGAGAGTGGAGTGTTGAAGTCACCCACAATTATTATGTTAGGTTCAATGTGTGCTTTGAGCTTTAGTAAAGTTTCTTTTACGAATGTGGGTGCCCCTGCATTTAAAGCATAGATGTTCAGGATTGAGAGTTCTTCTTGGTGTATTTTTCCTTTGACCAGCAAGACATGTCCTTCCGTATCTCTTTTGATGACTGTCGGTGGAAAGTCAATTTTATAGATATTAGAGTGTCTACTCTGGCTTGTTTCCTGAGACCTTTTGCTTGTAAAATTGTCTTCCAGCCTTTTACTCTAAGGTAGTGTTTGTCTTTGACAACGACATGTGTTTCCTGTATGCAACAAAATGTAGGGTCCTTTTTAAGTATCCAGTCTGTCAGTCTATGTCTTTTTATTGGGTAATTGAGTCCACTGATGTTAAGAGATATTAAGGAATAGTGATTATTCCTTCTTGCCATTTTTTGATGTTTATTTTTATATTTGATTGTTTATCTTCTTTTGGGTTTGATGAAAGAAGGTTACTATCTTGCTTTTTCCAGCGTGTAGTTTCCCTCCTTGTATTGCTGTTTTTCATCTATTATCCTTTGTAGCGCTGGGTTTGTGGAAAGATATTGTGTAGATTTGGTTTTGTCATGGAATATCTTGGTTTTTCCATCTATGATGATTCAGAGTTTTGCTGGGTATAGTAGTTTTGGCTGGCATTTGTGTTCTCTTAGAGTCTGCATGAGATCTTTCCAGGATCTTCTAGCTTTCATGGTCTCTGGTGAGAAGTCTGGTGTAATTCTGATAGGTCTTCAATTATGTGTTACTTGGCCTTTTTCTCTTACTGCCTTTAATATTCTTTCTTTGTTTAGTACATTTGGGGTTTTGATTATTATGTGACAGGAGGTATTTCTGTTCTGGTACCGTCTGTTTGGAATTCTGTAGGCTTCTTGTATAGTCATGGGCATATCTCTATTTAGGTTAGGGAAGTTTTCTTCCATAATTTTGTTGAAGAGATTTTCTGGCCCTTTAAGTTGTGAATCTTCACACTCATCTATGCCTATAATCCTTGGGTTTGGTCTTCTCATTGTGTCCTGGATTTCCTGGATATTTTGGGTCAGGAGCCTTTTGCATTTTGCATTTTCTTTGACTGTTGAGTCAATGGTTTCTATGGTATCTTTGGCATCTGAGATTCTTTCTTCTATCTCCTGTACTCTGTTGTTGATATTTGCATCTATGGCCCCTGATTTCTTCCCAAGGTTTTCTATCTCCAAAGTTGTCTCCCTTTGTGATTTCTTAGTTGTTTCTACTTCTGTTTTTAGATACAGGTTGGTTTTGCTCAGTTCCTTCACTTGCTTGTTTGTGTTTTCCTGTAATTCTTTAAGAGATTTTTGTGTTTCCTCTTTCATGACTTCTGCCTGTTGACCTAAGTTCTCCTGTATATCTTTAAGTGATTTTTGCATTTCCTCCATATTGGCTTCTATCTTTTGACTCATATTCTCCTGAATTTCTTTAAATGATTTTTGTGCTTCCCTTGTAAGGGCTTCTAACGTTGGATACATTTTCTCCTGTATTTCTTTAAGAGATTTATTTATGTCCTTCTTGTGTTCCTCTACCAGCATCATAACCAGTGATTTTAAATCCAAATCTTGTTTTTCTGGTGTGTTGGGGGTATCCGGGACTCACTGTTGTTGGAGAATTGGGTTCAGATGCTACCATATTGCCTTGATTTCTGTTAGTAATGTTCCTACGTTTGCCTTTTGCCATCTGGTTATCTCTGGTGTTAGTTGGTCCCATTGTCACTGGCTCATGCTTGAACTTCCTGTGAGCTCGTAAGGCTATTTCCACACCCCTGGATGACTGGATTTCCCCTGGCACAGATTTCTGATGTGCTGTCCTCCTCTTGGGTACTGTTGGAGCTCTGGTGTGTCCTGCCCCAAGCAATGTTATACTTGGTTTGTCTGTGTGAACCAAATCTGTTGCTGCCCATCTGCTCTGTCAGGGAGCGAAGATGGCAACGGGGATCCGTTTGGCACCCTTCAGGGCACAGGAACCATGCCTGGCTGGCACACAGATGAACCGCCAATCCGCCCAGTTTCTGGGCGCAGGCTGAAGCCTGCAGCTTGGCGGTCTGCGTCCCCAAAGATCCTAGGCTCGGGATATCTCAGTACCTGAGGTTGCCTGTCCTGTCTGACTGGGAGCAAAGATGGTGCCTGAGGACCGCCCGGCAGGGCACAGGGCCCACACCTGGCTGGCATACAGATGAACCGCTGATCTGCCCAGGTCCTGTGTGCAGGAGGTCTGCATCCCCAGAGATCTTAGACTCAGGATATCTCAGTACCTGGGGTCGTCCATCCTATCTGACTAAGAGTGAAGATCCTGAATAAGATTTAGATGTTGGCTAAAATGCATATTTTCTGTACTCATTTAAATCCCTTATGAATAAAAAGGTGACTAGCTTCTTGAAATAGTGCTCTGTTAATCCTCACAAAAGCTCTGTGATAGTGATAGTGCTGGTTTCATCATTAATAAATAGGGAAATTAATCTCTACTAAGGTTAAACAAATAGTCTAAGACAATCAATAAATATTATAGACAGGCTTTAGATTTAGACAATCAGGTTCAATAGCTATGATTTAAATTTCTGTGCTATGGTGCCTCCCCTTAAGACTGATGTCAGAGATCTCTCATTCTGAAATACCTAGAACTACATTGACTATAGAGTTCTGTAATACTGATTTGCTATTTTGAGCTTTGTCTATTGCCAATATTGTGCCTTCTGCTGAGTCATATATATATATGAGTCATATATATATATGTGTGTGTGTGTGTGTGTGTGTGTGTGTGTGTGTGTGTGTGTGTGTATACACATATATATTCAGTTTGGAAATGTACAAAAATATCACTTGTCTAACGGTTGACATGCTCCTGGTGTGGTCCTATTTTCTAAGTATAAGCATAACCAGGGATCTTCAATTAGCTTGCTTGCCACACTGCAGTTCTAGGGTTTTTTTTTTCCTCTGTAATTGTGAGATCAATCTACCAAGTGAACCCATAGGGTTTTCAGAATGACAACTCCACCCCTAGATGTAACTGCCCGGAACAATATAGGTGTTTCCAAGACTGTCAGAAAAAAACCATTTGGTGACTGAGAATATTAATAAGTCACTGTAGAATGATTTAGAATGTGTTAGGAAACTGTACTCAGATAGCATCGAGGGGTATGGATTTCAATCATTTATCAGAAACACTCAAATCATTTCTCCTACAAAAAGTTCACTCATAATACTTGAACTGATCTTATTGCAGGCTCTACAGTATTGAAGCAGCCTAAGCTTCAATTTTAGAAAGGAGCTGCTGTATACTTGCATGAATATATAAAAGGTTTACTTATCAACTTTGGTGATGAACCAAAGCATAAAAGGATTAACTAAATCACTGGAGGGCAGAATACCCATTCAAAATATTTTCAATAAGCTAAAACCAACAAAAATTCAATTACACAAATACAAACTGAGGGAAGCCTGATTTGACAGTGGCAGTCCATGTACAAAGAACTCGGGAACTTTAGCTGACCACAAATATGTTTGAGTCAATAATGTGTTGGGCCTCTTAAATGAATAATTTTAGAGACTGGAATCTGTATTAACCAAAATAACTTCTAGACATTACTTCTGTACCACTGACCAGTCAATCTGCCTCTGGAATGCTCTTGTTTATTCCTTGGCATCTCATTTTGAAAGACACTGTCATCTTTAGAATTTCTATGTAGAAGACTTAGCTTACTGAACTATTTGGAATAAGGGGTCCATAATGTCTGAAATTTCCTCAAAGGCATTTTTGTAAGAGAAAATGGATAGAGAAAGTATGCAAAATGTTTCAAAAAGAACTATTAGATCTAAGCAGTAAAGTATATGAGAACCCATTATTTGAATTCTATTCTTCTGAATAACCTTGAATATTTCCATAATAAATGCATAACAAATAAAATGGGGGTCCTCAAGGAGCAATCTAGTTGGACAGTGATTGGAGTGCCGTGGGACTTGTCCAAACCTGTGTTTAGATCAAAAGCACACACCTTTCACTTACATCATTCAGTTATTAGAATTGGCTATATTGGGGATTAACAAGGACCTGGAGAGCCTGGTTTATGTTTGTCCACAAAGTACTGTCATTATTGAAATGACCTAAGAAGTTTCTTAGATTTAGTTTTTCAGATTTCAAAAGATCCACCTGAAAATTAAAAAGAAGTCAGAGGGTATCAAGATCCCCTCATATAAACTCAGATCCTGAAGTTTATTGTGCTGACTAGTTTTATGTCAACTTGACATCGGGTAGAATCATTGCAGAAGAGGGAAATGAATTGAGAAAATGCTCCCCACCAGAATGCCCTGTGAGCAAGCCTGTGGTGCAGTTTCTTGATTGATAATTGATATAGGAGGGCCATTCTCACTGTGAGTGGTCCTAACTTAGACTAGTGGCCCTGTGTGCTATAAGAGAGCAGGCCAAGGAGGCATTATGAGCAATCCCAGTAAGCAGCACTCCTCCATGGCTTTTATTTCTGATCTTGACTCCAGGTACCTGCCCTGAGTCCCTGCCCTGACTTTCTTCAATGATGGACTGGAAACTATAAGGTGAAATAAAATCTTACCTCCCAAAGTTTCTTATGCTTATACTGTTTTATCACAGCAATAGAAACCCTAATTAAAACACTTAACCTCTGACCAGTTTTGCCAAAGAGGACAAGAAATCTTCCCAGAAGCAGTTAATATATCTATCTGATCATCTACCGCATCCTAAGAGCCAACAGAACTAATTTCTGAGATAATGTGTCTCCTGGTTTAACATAATTGCCTAAACTTCCCAGTTTCCCAGCCTGTATCAGTGCCTTGAATTCCTTAAGGATCCATACGTTCTGTAATCTGACTCAGTAGTCTATCAATGAATGCCTCATGCTCTTTTTCTACATCCTCTGAAACTCAAGGGTCCATCATTACATGCCTATGTAGCTTCAACAATATGCTCAGATTCTCTCATTCCTTCATTTTGAGGTATTGTCAAGGGCTGAGCCCATGCCTTCCTACACCTACACACTAGGCATTTGCTCTCCCACTGAACACCACCCCTGTTCTTGTGCAGTCTCTTGTTCTAAAGGAAGACCACATTTCTTACCAGAGTAGCTTCCATGGAGCTTTCTCATATCCTGCATGCTTCCTTTCCCACACTGTTCATCCCACCTGCTCTCCATTGTTGGCTTAAGCCCATGCTCCTCCATCTTCCGTCACATATCATGGCCTGTTTTGAGATCACAGCATCAGACTATAGCAACTGTCAACATTTCATATGGCTGCTTTGCACCCCTACTCAAACTCCAAGTCCCATGATATCTAGTGCACCAAATAAATGTGTATTTAGACAAAATGCTTCTATACCTTCATCCTTCATTACACTTAACTCTAACTGTGAATAATTCCATGTAAATAATATAATGGTCCTATAGCGAATATTTAAGCAGAAAGCGCAAGACAGCTGGGTTGACTAGTATTTATCAACTTAACACAAAATAGATGATGGAACCACAATTGAAAAAGAATGACCTGTAGGCAATCCTTGGAGCACCTGCTGGGCAGGTGGTCCTGGCTAGTATAAGAAAGCTCTTTTCTCCACAGGCTGAGCAAGTCCTGTGGCTAAAACTAATAAGTAATATTGTTTCGTGGCTTTTGCATCAGTTCCTACCTCCAGTTTCCTGTCCTGGCTTTGTACTGGATGATGAACTACAAGTTGTTAAATGAATTAAACACCTTTCTCCCTAGGTTGCTTTTGGTCATGGTGTTTTATCACAGCAAAGAAACTTTAAACTGAGACAACAGTATTTAGCAGTGCCTGAATACTTCTGTTTTACTCATCTTTGTACCAACAGGTCTCTCAACTCAGCTGCATTCCTTCCCACATACTCTGCCTTCTCCCCTGTTACTCAGTAGTAATTTTCAATATTCCTAGGTTAATGCAATCATCCACTTGTGTGTAAGATTGCTTACACTCAGATAATCAAGTATGTTTCTTTAGCAATTAATCTGCCTCTCTTTCATGGCACCAGTCTCTTTCCATCACATATTGAAAGATCTTCCCTGATCAACAAATGGACAACATTGGTTCTTAAACAAAAACTTCTTTGGCTACACACTCTGTTTCTTCACAATGCCTTTTCTCCTTTTCATAACAAAAGTCTCCCAAACATTACCTACAATGGCCTCTCCATTGCCTCTCAATATTTCCTCAACCTACACAAAACAAGTTCTCATTCCTTCTCTTTCCCTCTCCCCTGCCACCTCTCTCCCTGGGGGAGGGGGGAGGGGTTGCTCACACGCATACAAGCAAAGCATTATGCACTCTTATAACTGATTTACATCCCCACCAACAAAATAAACTCTTTAACTCCACACTATTGACATCACTCTTAACATGATTGCCAATGACCTCCTGTTTTTCTCAGTGTTCCTTAGCAGTTCTTGCTCGCATTTTCAGACTAACAATAAAATGAATAAAATTCAGTTCTTGAATGTTATCTACTAAAAACCTCCAAATGGCAATTTATGATCCTCTCTTGAACTCCAGATCCTTCATTGCATCTGTTTATATGGATCAAATAAGCACCTCCTCCATTTTAGTAAATGACACAACCTCCCATCTAAGTATTCAGGCCAAAACTTTAGGGTACCATTCTGGTTTCCTCATTATTCTTGACACAATGCTTTGATCCATCTGTAAATCCTATCGACTTTGCCTTCTCTTTCAATCTAACTTCTCACCACCTCCAAAGCACCATCACTTCGTGCCTGAACTATTTCAAGAGTTGCTTAACTGTTCTCCCCACTTCTATTTTTGTCCTCCATTCTCCACCAAACGGTAAGAGATATTTTCAAAACATAATTCTTCCAATGGATTCTGATCACAATTGGAAAAACTTCAAAACTTGCACTTACTTTTCCCTTCATCTGGCTGGCACCTTATTGAGGTCTCACTTTCACAAGGAGACATTGTGTGATTATCCTCCTTCGACATCATCCCTGTTTTCCTATATTGCTTCATTACCATTATAGGACTTATCACATCTGTTCATATTCTTTCTTAGTACTTGGTTTTTTTTCCTGTCTGTCTCCTACAAACTCAGAAATATTGCTTTATATTGGTGGTATATACCATAGACGTGCTCAATAAATACTTACCAAGGGATCAAGTATATCCAGCAAAAATTATCAATACCTGGTACTGATAATAAGAAAAAAGATCAAAAAAAGAGGATTCAGAATTGATTTTGTCTAAAATGTATAGGTAAAGTTTCATTATATGTAGAAGAAAAAAGACCACAAAATGAAGATCCACAATTGCTTTTATCTAAAATGTTAATGGTATCGCTTTATTCTATGCAAAAGTAAAATCATGAAAGATAAGGGAAAGAGTTATAGAAAGGAAAGAAGAGAAAACTTTAAAAAACCCAGAGCCTAAATAAGCTACCTCATGAGACAGGAAGTTATTAGGTCTTTTTTCAAAGATGAGACAACTGTTATTGAAATCCTGATATATGCCAAGTTTTGTGCAACTCTGTCAGCATAGGTGAGATATACTGCCTAATTTTGTTTAATCTCCACAACTATATGAGGTAGATTTGATTACCAACCAATAGTATAGATTAGAAAATTCATCTTATATGTCTAAGATTGAGCCTTTCACTAGATCATACGGTCTCCAAATGTTTTAGCAGGGCAACTCCTTTCTAGCAGCTACACAACAATTTACAAACTGTGGTGCATAGAGTCTTGGAATCCTCCACAAATCATTAAGAACACTAAGTTGTTATTTACCGTTTTTACTTATCCTCCCATTAATGTACAATGAAGTTTTCCAAAAGGCATGTGATACTTAATAAGCCAGTTCTCTGGAAAATCAAAAAACAAAACAAAACAAAAATCCCATAAGCCTGCATATTCTTTCATTTACTAAATTTACCTTAGGTTGTGATTTTCATTTGGAAGATATTAATGAATTTAAATTACAGAAACAAAGTCATTTGGAGGGTTTACAGTAACTTTTAAGAGTATTAAGTAGTCCTGATTTAAAAAAAAAAATGTCAACCATTCCTAAAGAAAAATAGAGCATCAAAGGCCTCTGAGGTTTCTTCCCATCCAAAATCTTAAATTTTCATATTAGTCCAGTTTTGGAATCAGTCTAGGTGCTCATCAATTGGATGAATAATGAATAATGAATAATGGCTGAGTAATGAAAAATTACATAGTTTAGTGAATACTCAGACTCAGACACATACACACACACACACACACACACACACACAGAGAGAGAGAGAGAGAGAGAGAGAGAGAGTTTACATTATTTGCAGGAAAGTTGATGTGACCAGAGATCATCAGGTTAAATGAAATAAGCCAAACACTACATGTTTTCTTTCATGTGTAGAATAGAAAAAGAAAAGGGAATGACATAAAAGTGGAGAGGAAACAATGAAAGTTGAGGGGGATAAAAAGAAAAGATAGGGAAGGGATAAAATATGATCTAAGTACCTTTATAACATAGGAAAATGCCATAATGAAACACATTATTTTGCAAAATTAATACATATGAATAAAAAGAATTAAGAATTCAAATAGTTAAAGAAGACTGTTTTGAAAACACAATTTAAAACTCTGATTTATTTAAACTACTTGTGGCAATTGTTTGCTATATGTCTGAGTGTTCTTCACTGCTTTAATCAGCATAATACATCTTTGAATTTCCAGCACCCTGTATGACCTCAGGTTCATCCAACCCCATGACTAGGAATGCAGAATGTGTGCTCATTCTCAGCATACTTCCATCTGAGGAGATTTTTTTCTTCAGGGTTTTGTTCTGAATATGCTTTACCTTATAAAATCATTTCTCAGATCAGAGCTATGGGTTTGTTTGTTTGGGGGATGGTTAATTAAAACTAATACATACATGTATATAATACATTCTGGTCATATTTGTTCTCCTCCATCTCCCCCACCTCACAGTTCTGCAAAGTCCCTCCCATAAAATCATCCATCATATTTCACAAAATCCCCATCATATTTCCAGGTGGTTTGTAGGGTGTTGTTTTTGTTGTTGTTGTTGTTGTTGTTGTTGTTGTTGTTGCAGTGGCTGCAACTGCTGCTGCTGCTGTTGTTGCTATTGTTGTGGTTGTTTCTGCTGCTTTATTAACTAGGGTAACCCGGGACACCTGATCAAGCATGAATATAGAGTTGACCACTGGAACATGGTCAACTTGCTAGTGGCTACACCACTAAAGGCTATGAATTCTTCTCCTCCAGCAACCTTCTACTTCCATTATGTCCCCTGGCCATGCCAGGACCCCAGTGTCCTTTCCCTACTCATGATTGAATGTTTACAGACTTACTCTTGTGTAGCCATACAACTGTAATCTATACAGGTAACCACAGCTATTGTGAGCCATGAGTGTCATGTCATATCCCTTAAGACTGTTTCAGAGCAGGAGAGATGGCTCAGTGGTCAAAAGCACTGGCTGCCCCAGAGGACCTAGGTTCAATTTCCAGCATCCCCATGGAGAGACAGTTTCTCTCTTCTGTCTTCCTACGGCATTGCACACACATGATGTAGAGACATACATGCAGGAAAAACATTTATACACATAAAATTAAAATGGGAGGGGGACAAAAAGGGGGAAATTCACAGCTTCCCTAGCCATCATCTCTTTCTTTCACCACCACTCTGCTCCAAGCCTCCCTTAATCTTAGAGGGATTGGTATTGGAGGGTTTAACTGAGGTTGGTTTTAATTCTTATTTGTATTTTTATTTGTTCTTGTTTGTTTTGTTTAGAGGCCTTTGTTTGTTTATTGAGTCATATTTTTCTTGTAATATTAATGAGAAAAGGAGTATGGGCAGAAAGTATATTTAGAAAAGAAAATTTCCATTACCTAATCTAGATATTATATACCAGGGACAGTAAGTAGTTCAGTCATTGCATCTACTACCTCACTGCTTGACATGCATTATCTCCAATATTCTCAGTGGTCTTATAGATAGGTATTATTGTCTGTAATATGCTAGCTAAAAATAACAGCAGTAATTACTCTTATCAGTGGTCTTCGAGGGTCACTTCTTATGAGTTTCTCTGGGTTTGGCCAGATGACTTGCCTTTGGCAACTTGCTTTGGGCTTATATTTTAGCAAACATAAACAAACAGAAATAAAGTGCTTGTATATCTACCACTAGAGGAACAGACCTAGAATTTTCTACTGGAGGATGAATGAAACATGGCACAATTATTGTTATTATCCCTACCAATACCAGGTATCCACTAGATATATGAATGAGGCTACAAATTTGACGAAAAAAAAAAGTATAAGTAAACACAGCTGGCACACATGAAGCAGGTAGTTCTAATTAAGTTGACTCAAATCACCAAACTACAGAATCATGAGCAAATTAATGGGTGTCAGGCACTACATTTTGAGGCTCTATATTATGCAGCAAATATTTATTAATAATGGTGCCTATTTCACAAAGATGTGGCCAAAAGAAGTTAAGTAAAGACTGAAATCATTCTATAACTAACACATATCAGGAAGAGAATTTTTTTTGTTTTTTTCTTTTTTAGTATGTGGTGTTCTTTTTATATTTTTATTTTTTAATTGGATATTTTATTTACATTTCAAATGTTGTCCCCTTTCTCAGTTTCCCCTCTGAAAATCCCCTCCCTATCCCATCCACTCTTACCCCCACTTCCATGAGGGTGCTCACCCACCCACCCACTCCCTCACTGCCCTAGCATTCCTCTACACTGGGGCATCAAGCCTTCACAGGACCAAGGGCCTCTCCTCCTATTGATAAGGCCCCTTCAGCTCCTTCAGTTCCTCCCCTAACTCCTCTATTGGGGTCCCTGTGCTCAGTCAAATGGTTGGCTGTGAGCATCCACCTTTGTATTTGTCAGGCACTGGCAAAGCCTCTCAGGAGACAGCTATATCAGGCTCCTGTCAGCAAGTGCTAGTTGACATCCACAATAGTGTCTGGGTTTGGTGACTGTGTTTGGGATAGATCCTCAGGTGGGGAAGTCTCTGGATGGCATTCAGGAAGAGAATTTAAAACCTTGATATACATATTACTTCACTTACTCTTTACCTCTGCTCTCTGAAATAAAAACACACTACTGTTGTCATTTCAAGTATGAAGGAACAGGTTAAGCAATTCACTTATGGTCACACCATCAACTAGTAGCAAAGTAAAGGTTTATAAACAACTATGACTCACTGTGATTGTGGTACTTTTATCCTTCAAACTCAGGGTTTTTGTTTGTTGAGGGCTCCCATTAGCTGATTCTGATCCTCTATATGAGGAACTTATTGCTCTAGCACCATATTAGCAAGCAATGTGCTTTTTAAAATGCACTTTACGTTATACAAGCATAAAAAGTCCCAAAAAAAAACCAATGAAATGGAACAAGACTTGGGAATGTGAGTTATTTTTTAAACCACACTACACTAGAAACTACATAATGAAATGCTAGAAAAGAAGGTCTGATTTTATAAATAAGAGATAAGAAAATCTCATTAAGGTAACCTAGTAGGGGAAAGGGGTATTTTAAACTGAAAACAAAGCAGCTCTCAAGTACCTACATGAACCAAGAATGAAAGTGTTCATTAATGTTAAAGTATTTGCCTGCATTACATTCACAATATGTCTTTCTACTGACTTTCCATCATCTTCGTGCTGCTTGGCATTGGGGTTATTTAGGTTGGGAAGGAGAATGTGAAG
Source organism: Apodemus sylvaticus (assembly GCF_947179515.1). NCBI lineage: Eukaryota > Metazoa > Chordata > Mammalia > Rodentia > Muridae > Apodemus > Apodemus sylvaticus. The sequence continues at coordinate 98,877,015 of NC_067495.1, read as the reverse complement.
TGAGGGAACATTAACACCTATTGAACATGGCATGGGAAGAGCACTGAACTGCAACTAACTAGTGAAGTGACCTTGGTCGTGCTATTTAACCTCTACAAATCTAAATTTCCTATCTCTAAGGTCCCTTTGCAGCTCTAAAATTGCAAAATTCTCTTATGATATTAAAGCAAAGGTGGTGATTAGCAATGATGCATTTCTGCTAAAAATCAATTAGAGCACTGATAACAATGCCCTTCCTTCACTCAACAAACATTTATTGACCACCTACTATTCATTCCAGGCTTTGAAACACATTAACCAAAACCAACAACCAAAATTTAACATGACAGTCTTAACAGGTAGACCGAGTACATGCAATTAATGACAAAAATGCTGAATGCATGAGCGCTCAGAATTTGATGCCTTTTGATTCAATAACAATTTATCTACTGAGTAGCTCTATTCCTTAGGCAAATCACTTGGGTTTTCTGAGCTTCAATTTCCTTGGATATACTTCTCATATATTCAATTTCCTTCTCATATACTGGGCTCAGAGTTTGAGCCTTCAGTGTGAGCTATCTGTATGTTTGATTCTCAAACCTTGAGAGGCAACATAAAGTCAGGTTTGAACCAAACTGTAAAAGTTTCAAAGGGAATATCATTGAGAAAGAAGACATTAGGAAGAAAAAAAATTCAATACAGTTGGCTCTGAAAAGGAATATGGAAATGCAATAGTCATTAGAGTAAAAAATGTAAAGTCACAGAGAAGAGACTTGGAATAGGAGTCCTATAACATGGTTAATTACCATGTGCATGACCCAGAAGAGCTTAAGAAATGTGTAATATAGGAGAAAGAGAAAATCACTTAAGAGGCCAAGTCCCTGTTGGGGCAACATTTAAAAGAATTTAGAAGACACTGGTTCAGTTGGTAAAGTACTTGCTTTACAAGCATAATGACCTGAATTCATATCCCCAATATCTGCATAAAAATCCCAGGATATTGGCACATGCTTATAATCCCAGTTCTGGAGATATGGAAAAGGAGAATATGTGATATGTGCTAGTCTTCCAGTGTAGTAGAATCCTTATGATATATTTAGTGATGCTCTCATTTTTCAGATTCTTTTCAGCCAGTACTATACATGATGACATCATCAGAGGGCAAGATAAGGAAGGAAGGATGGATAGGAAAAATCAGAGAGAAGAGAAGTTCATCTTAGCTAATTGTCTCCAAAATCCTGAAAGGAAGGATAATCAAAGAGATAGGCTTTCCAGTTAAATTAGTGAAGGTCATAAATAAAAGTCTCTGCTATAAGGACAAAGAGGATAGAATAACAGTGGGCCAGGGTACACCAAGGCAATAAGCATGATGAATAAGGAAGAAAGAGCAACTACAACAATGATATGGATTCCAAGCTGGGGTATAAATTATGTAGATAGAGTGGTTGACTAATGAACAGAGAAAATTTGGTGGGAGCCAATGGATGAGGAGTCTAGTCTGAGACTGTTCTGTGACCACAGCAAGGGAGGCTGCGGTTTACAAAATAATGCAGTTTCTGGCGATTAAAAATCCAATTTAGGACAAAGAAAATGAATTATTGGGGTGAGTGGAAAAAAATAGTCCACAAATCAGAGAAGGAAAACCCAATAGCGAAGAAGGGTTAGTCATGTCAGCTTTTATGCCACCAAGGACGGTGATCACAGTCTGGATGGAAAAGGTGTCAAAACCTAGAAAGAAAACTCCCCCAAGAGAATATCTACGAGCTCCTTGAGCTGGTGGTAGATAAGGTAATCTTGACACAGATACCAGATACTCTGGAGATCTACTTCTCTGCTCTAGTCTGTAACCAGCTTTGTAGGGCCCAGTTTACCCTACAGTTGCCATGTTCTCTTGCCATCACACTCTCAAAATCATCCCCTCAAAGTCAATTCTCTAAAATTTTATTCACATTTTATTTCAAATAAAGGTTCCACTGTGACAGTAAAGCTTTGAGGATTTGTTCCATGTGTTTAACATTTACTATCTTTTGTTTGTCTTTACTGTTTTTAACTACTTTTATTTTTTTACAGTCCAGTCATTGCCCCCCTTCCATTCCACCCTCCCACAGTTCCTCATCACATTCCTCTTTCCCCACCCCCCACCCCCCACCCCACCTCCCACTCCAGTCTCCAAGATGATTTTCCCCACTAAGCCTCCCTCACTGTCCTCAAGGTTTAGGCACATCTCCCACTGAGGCCAGACTAGGAAGGAGGCCTCAGACCAGCTCCTGTATGCTGCCTGGTTGGTGCCTCATTGTTTGAGAGAGCTCAGAGGTACGGGTTAGTTGAGACTGTTGGTTTTCCTATGGGGGCTGTCCTCCTCCTCAGCTTCTTCCAGCTTTTCCCTAATTCAACCACAGGGGTTTGCCATCCCACAGTCAAAAATTCTGACCCAGAGTTGTTCCTGCCTAAAAGAACTGCAGAAATGAAAAATGGAGAAGACTGAGGGAAAGGCAGTCCAATGAATGGCCCAACTTGAGATCCAGCTCATGGGAGGCTCCAAGGTCTGACACTATTACTGTTGGTATGATGTGCTTACAGACAGGAGCCTAGCATGGCTGCCCTCTTAGAGGCTAAACAAACAACTGACTGAAACCAATGCAAATGCCTTGAAAGGGAAAGGAAGAGAGGTCATAAACAAGGTCTTCAATAAATGAGAAAAAATAACAAAAATATTGGAATATGATAGCAATGGAGAAAGATAGAGAAGTTGGAGTTTTGCATAATGGACCAAAACCAATACTAAAATTATTTAAAGAAACAATAACAGACCCAACTTTATCTCCAGTTTGGAACACGTCCAAGATTATAATAAAGGTCAGGAGTAGAGGATATAAGGATATAGTGACTTTGTCCATTAAATATAGGTATTTTTAGAGGGCACAGCAAGAAATTAACAGAATGCTATTTATGTCTAATTGGAGTGGGAATAGAATGGTATGGAGGATGAACAATGGCCAGGGAAGCTTAGGAGGTAAAGAATAATGCAATGAAATTAGTCCTTCACTGTGGAGTCCAAAGTGGCCTGGAACATTCTATCTACTTTCTTTTGTTTTTTAGATTTTATAATTGATTTTGTTTGTTTTATTTACATATAGAAACAACTATATACTATTCCAGATTGCCAGTCTTAATAACTACAGGGAGCTTCAAAAATTAGCTTTTTTTATTTTTATTTTTCATTTATTGAAAATAGATTCTTTTCTCATATGATATATCTTTATTACAGTTTCCCCTCCCTCTATTCCTCCAAGTCCCTGCCTGTTAACTCCTAGAAGCCTGCTCTTTTCTAATGAGAGATGAAGAGGAGTAGATCCGAAGGGAAGGAGAGGTGGGGAGGGACTTTCTATCATCTTGCCTCTGCTCCCTAAAACTGGGATCCCCATGCCCTGCTGGATTGGTCCTGAAAGTCTTCTCAGAGGAGGCTTTGCAGCTAACTTTAGAATTGAGGTTAAAATTTTTCATTCAATGATGGTCTTTGTTTCTGAGATAACCACATTTTTTTGGCCTACATAAGACATTATGAGTTTCACTGATTTAAGAATCCTATGGCAATAGGGTCATATAGTGCACAGGGCAGCAGTTCTTTTAAAGCTGACACAGTTGGATGGTGTCAGTAACCTGCCGAAGACAGCTTCTCAGGCTTCACTTGATGAGTCATCTGCTGTGAGCAGAAGCTATGCCTTTGTTTTCACACTCAGAATGATTTGAACCAGATTTTTTTTTTATTTCTGTCATAACACATCCATTGAAAATACTGACATGCATTCTCTCTAAATCCTAGATCCCTCTCCTTCACTGAGGCAGCTTTATATGGACAGAGGCTAATGGTGAATATGTACAGTTGGAAAATAAGAAAACAATTTGTTCTGCATCATCTTCATATTCATCTCTAGGGGAAAATAGTCAGAACATATGAAACCCAACATTATGCTTCCTACCTTGATTAGTCAGCCACTGTCAGAATTGCCCATTCATGCTGTGCTGGTTTAGAGCAGCCCAATGGCCTGGCTAGTAAATAAGGATTCTTAAGAGCCTAAAGTTCAATGCAAAGCCACAGCATTGCTTCAGCTTATGACTGGACTCTCACAAGCGGGAAATCACATCACACCAATCTATAGCGCTCTCTCTCTCTCTCTCTCTCTCTCTCTCTCTCTCTCTCTCTCTCTCTCTCTCTCTCATCACTGACAGCTGAAACCATTCATCCATCAGGAGCAGTCACTTCTTCCTCAATCTGTATTCCCTCTTTTCCATTTTGTAGACTGCTATATCTCAAGGCATCTGTCAATAAAAACAAGTAAAAGCATACCATTAACCTTAGCACCATAGCACAGCTAAAAGAATCTCAGGTGATAATTGTGCTTCTGATCTGGGAACACATTTTGTGGCCCAGCGACCGAATTGGTATCTCACCCCCATCTGTGCCACTTGGTAAATAACTCGTCTTCAAAGAACAAATCTTATTTATTGAAAGTAGGTGGAGCCAGGCACTGGTGGTGGCACATGCCTGTAATCCTAGCACTCTGGGAGGCAGAGGCAGGCAGATTTCTGAGTTCGAGGCCAGCCTGGTCTACAGAGTGAGTTCCAGGACAGCCAGAGCTATAGAGAGAAACCCTGTCTCGAAAAAAACAAATCCAAAAAACAAAAAAAGGAAAGTAGGTGGACACTAAATTGTCCTAGGAGAGATATATGCCCCCAAGCCTACTTCCCTCCCAATTTGTCCATCTGCCAATGGCACCACTGTCTTAGAATCACTGAGACTCAGAATCACTCTCTTCTTCAGTTCTTGTCTAGAGAGTCATCTAGTCATTTGGGGTGTTTTGTTGTTGCCGTTGTTTTGTTTTGTTTTGTTTTTTTATTTGATATATTTTTTATTTACATTTCAAATGATTGCCCCTTTCCTGGCTCCCAACTCCCTGAAAGTCCCATAAACCCTTTTCCCTTCCCCTCTCCCCCATCCCCCCTTTTCACTTCCCTGTTCTGGTATTGCCCTATACTGCTGCACTGAGCCTTTCCAGAACCAGGGACCACTCCTCCGTTCTTCTTGGACATCATTTGATGTGTGGATTAGGTTTTGAGTATTCCAATTTTCTAGGCTAATATCCACTTATTAGTGAGTGCATACCGTGATTGATCTTTTGAGACTGGGTTACCTCACTTAGTATGATGTTCTCCAGCTCCATCCATTTGTCTCAGAATTTCATGAATTCATTGTTTCTAATGGCTGAATAGTACTCCATTGTGTTTATATACCACATTTTTGCATGCCGGGGAATCCTCTGGGTATATGCCCAGGAGTGGTATAGCAGGGTCCTCCAGAAGTGACGTGCCCAGTTTTCTGAGGAACTGCCAGACAGAATTCCAGAGTGGTTGTACCAATTTGCAACCCCACGAGCTGTGGAGGCGCGTTCCTCTTTTTCCACATCCTTGGCAGCACCTGTTTTCTCCTGAGTTTTTGATCTTGGCCATTCTGACTGGTGTGGGGTGAAATCTCAGGGTTGTTTTGATTTGCAATCAAAACATTAGCTTTGCAATCAAACCTAATGACTAATGATGTTGAACATTTTTTAAGATGCTTCTCAGCCATCCAAAGTTCTTCAGGCGAAAATTCTTTGTTTAGCTCTGTACCCCCATTTTTAATAGGGTTATTTGGTTTTCTGGGGTCTAACTTCTTGAGTTCTTTGTATATATTGGATATTAGCCCTCTGTCAGATGTAGGGTTGGTGAAGATCTTTTCCCAATTTGTTGGTTGCTGATTTATCCTTTTGATGGTGTTCTTTGCCTTACAGAAACTTTGTAATATTATGAGGTCCCATTTGTCAATTCTTGATCTTAGAGCATAATCTATTGGTGTTCTGTTCAGGAACTTTCCCCCTGTACCAATGTCCTCAAGCGTCTTCCCCAGTTGCTTTTCTATTAGCTTCAGAGTGTCTGGTTTTATGTGGAGGTCCTTGATCCACTTGGAGTTGAGCTTAGTACAAGGAGATAAAGATGGATCAATTTGCATTCTTCTGAATGCTGACCTCCAGTTGAACCAGCAACATTTGTTGAAAATGCTATCTTTTTTCCATTGGATGTTTTCAGCCCCTTTGTCGAGGATCAAGTGGCCATAGGTGTGTGGGTTCATTTCTGGATCTTCAATCCTGTTCCATTGATTCCACCTGTCTGTCACTGTGCCAATAACATGCAGTTTTTATCACTATTGCTCTGTAGTATTGCTTGAGGTCTGGGATACTGATACCCCCAGAATTTCTTTTGTTGTTGAGAATAATTTTAGCTATCCTGGGTTTTTTGTTATTCCAGATGAATTTGAGAATTGCTTTTTCTAACTCTGTGAAGAACTGAGTTGGGATTTTGATGGGGATTGCATTGAATCTGTATATTGCTTTTGGCGAGATGGCCATTTTATCTATATTAATCCTGCCAATCAATGAGCATGGCAGATTTTTCCTTTTTCTGAGGTCTTCTTCCATATTCTTCTTCAGAGACTTGAAGCTCTTGTCATACAAATCTTTCACTTGTTTGGTCAGAGTTACACCAAGGTACTTTATATTGTTTGTGGCTATTGTGAAGGGTGTCATTTCCCTAAAAGCATCTAGTCATTTGTAATACATACTTTATGCCTTTTCTCCATTTCCTCAATTTCAGCAGTTTGTTTCAGAACTATAACTTCAATTTCTCTCCCTCCAACCAAGACAGTGTACAACCACTAAGCTAATATGACCTCCATAGCTCTTCACAATTCAACATTCGGTGCTTCCTTAACATGCCACATACTTCATAACCCTTCCAAAAATCATGCTTCAATGGGCCTATCTCCTGTAATAATCAGTGGTCTTCCAATATGTTTTCTGCTTCTCCAATGGCTAACTCCACCCTCTTGTTAATGGCTCTGGAGATGTGATTCCCACGAACAACTACATGGGTAACATATGAGCTGTGTGATTAAAAAAAAATTCCAGAACCCCTTGGACATCCTTAAAACATTTGAGAGTAGAGCCTACGAATCTGTACTGTTAGCAAGCTGAGCAAGGTAAATCAGTACACACTGGAGAATCCCATCTACAGCCTAGTGCTTAACTGAATGGACTATCACCTCATCATATGTTCTCTATCACTGTGTTTCAAATAGTTCCCAAACTTAGAAGCTTTAAACCACATATTTTTATAGCACTGTCATTATGGGTTTGAAAGACAAGCATATATTATGTGTGTCCTTTGACTTAGGACCCCTGAGTGAGTGAAATCGAGTTGCTAGTCTGGCCTCCTGTCCTCTCAAGGCACAAGTATAAGATCTAATACCAACTTAATTCTTGTGGCCATTAGGAAAATCCAGTAGTTCCTCACAGGCTGTGGAACTAGGGACTTCAGATCATCCCCAGCTGTCCAGGAGTAGCTGGAGTCATTTCCATACCATTTGAGCCTTTGCATAGGTCAGCTCACCATATGGCAACTTTATTTCATGTCTCGTCAGCATGAGCAAGCAAATCGAGGTACAGAGGTACAGCGAAAAGAAGCAGTAAAACAAGTTACAGTTTCTTATAAGCTAATAAGGAAATCAACATGAGAGTATTTTTGCTGTAGTCTCTGTTAGAAAGCAGAAACTAGATTCAGCACATGAGTAATGGGAGGAATGGGATTTCACAAAGATGTGACAACCAGACAGCAGGGATCATTAGAATCCACTTCAGAAGTTATCTACTCTGCCAGTCTCTATATCAAATATATACATTAGCCCATGTTCTTGCCTATATAATTATAAACAGCAGTAATCTGTTAACAACAAAACAATACATAATTGTACAATTAGCCTATCCTGGCTCCTTATTATACACGTCTTTGATTTTAGTAGAGAAAGCAATTGATCGAGACACAAAGTGGATATTTGGGACCTTCTGACAAACACATATTCATCAATTTAGCCAGTTTTCAACCCTGCTGCAGATTAGAATATCCAGGGAGCTTTTTCTGAAAAAAATACTAGTGCCCAGAGTCCCACTATAAACAATCTAAATCGGAATTTCTGATGCCATAGCTATAGAATCAGCATTTTTTTAAAAGATCTCTGGGTGATTCAAATGTACAGTTAGGACTGAAAACTCCTGGTCTGGCCTTTCTTCCAGTCTCTGTTGCACTTTTGAAAGCTGTCACATGGAAACAACTTTTGCAGAAGATATTCCGGAATCTCCATGTCCATCTGATTTAAAATTTCCCTGTAAATGAGAAAAAATGAACACCAGTCCTGAAAATCAGCAAGAGAGATGTAACAAAGTGTGCTAAGAGCATCATGTTTCAGACATGCATAGGCCAGAACAAGAGCACACAAAGTCACTATGCTTGGCCACTGCCTGATATAAACCTTGTAATGCAACTGCAAGTAGAAGAAAAAAATAATAATATGTCTCCTCAAACAAAAATTGCAAACTGGCAGACATCAGGTTATAAATGGGCAGGCCAGATACATTTCATAAATATGTCGCATGTGTGTGTGTGTGTGTGTGTGTGTGTGTGTGTGTGTGTGTGTAGGCTGTATATATTGCTCATCACAAAGTTTATAAAGACTTACAGACACAAATTGTAAATTCTTTACATTTGTAAATATGATAGAAGAATTTAATATGCAGCCTTGCTACATTAAATTCTAAGTATCTGAATTTTTGTTTCAGTAGTTATATAACATTACAGAGAAATTAAACTGTAAAATATACATAAATCATCTTGCAAATTTATTTGTTGCCAATATGAAATCAGGGGCAGAGTAAGTGTCTTAATAACAACATGAAGTTTACAATTAACAATAATATATAAAATACACACAATTATTTTCATTAAAAACCTTCAGGAAATGTTTGATAAGTATATAAAATTAACCATCCTTCACTAATAACTCAGTGTTCCCTATCAGTAAATACTTTAGATCTGGCATAGTGCTTTTCAGAAATTACAATTTGTTGCCAATATTTAAAGAAGGATATTTATATATAAAGATTAATATATGAGGTTTGACTCTTAAAAACCAGTGTCCCTAACAATCCTACTCACATTCCTCATGGTAACTAATAAAAAGTGAATAATGGTTATCTCGTCTTACTTGGTGTCTCTCTAAAACAAAATCCCTCACTATTTGACACCCATCACCTTGCCTATACAAACCTCTGGAAGCCAACATATAAGAGGAATAAAGAGTTTAGAGATGGCTGTATGTCTGAAGGTTCCTTTTGCCTGTTGGTACTTAACGATATGACTAAGGGATATTATTTAATATCTGTATACAACAGTCTCTTTTTCTGAAATTTAGGGGTAGTAATAAAATCTATGTTATAGAATCATTAAGAAGATAAAGTGAGTAAGTTAACACATATGAAGGACTTAGCACAGTACTAGGAGAAGGTAGGCACTCAGTAAAGATTAGTTATTGGTATCTGAGTTGAAAGCAGTTTAACATGGTAGTTGAAAGTACAAGTACAGCTAGAAAAACAAAAAAAACTTTTTCTCACTTATATGTGGAATCTGAAACAATCAAACTCAGAGAAGTGTAATAGACCAGTGGCTGTTGGTCAAATGTTACAAAGGTTCAACTTGATAGGAGAAATAAATAATTTTTGTATTAAAATACTTTTAGTATAAAAAAGATGCTGGGGACAAGACTCAGTCTGTAGTTTGCCTCTCAAGCATGAAAACCTAAGCTCAGCTTCCTAGCACCCACATAAAAAGCTGTGCGATGTGGCATACATCACAGTCTAGCACTGAAGAAATGAAACATGTAGATTCCTGGAGCTCACTGGCCAATTGGCCAAGCCAAATCAGTGAGCTCCTGGTTTTGTGACAGTGCCTGACTCAAAAAAATAAGATGAGGAGCAATCATGGAAGGTGCCCAATATTGACGTCTGGCCTCCAGATGTATAGGCACATAGCCACAGTTGCATGTGTATGCACGCAGACACACACACATGCATGCATGCAAGTGCGCACGCGCGCACACACACACACACATACACACACACTTTACGCAAACACAATGCTCCCTAAGCAAGACCTGAAACTGAACAAAGACAACACCAATAAACATGCTCATGTGAACAATTTGCCTTAATCCTAAATGAAGAACTACAGGCAACTGAAGATGTTGCGAGCTGAATAAATATTCTTACCCATTGAAGAACACACCAACTAGGTATCCAGTAAGCCCTGAAAACATTTACATGAGTAACATTATACAGATTTAGAGGGATATATGTGTATGTATGTACATATATATATTTCATGTACAAGTAATAACAATTACTGAAAAATAGGCCATGAAGTTTAAATAGAGCAAGGATATGTCAACTTGACACAAGCTATCTGAGAAGAAACCTGAGAATACCTCCATAATACCAGGATGCATGCAAACCTGTAAGGCATTTTCTTAATTAGTGATTGAGTGATTGATGTGGGAAGGCTCAGCCCAATATGTGTCATACTACCCTGTGCTAGGAGTCATGGGTGCCAAAAGAAAGCAGGCTGAGCAGCCATGAGGAACAAACCACTAAGCAGCACCCCTCCATGGTCTCTGTGTTGACCTGCCTCCAGGTTCCTGACCTGCTTGAGTTCCTTCACTTGACTTCCCTCTGTGATGGAAGTATATACCTGGAAGTATAAGCAAAAAACAAAAAAACAAAAAAAAAAAAAACAAACAAAAAAAAAGAAACAAAAGAAACTTTCCTCTCCAACTTGCTTTTGGTCATGGCATTTCATCAGATCAATAGTAATCCTAATTAAGACAGTGGTTGGAGGGAGAAAAGGAATGGAGAGATGATGTAGTTATGTTGTAATCTCTAAAAAGAATATTTTAAAAGTAAAGTATTTACACTGGTGGATATGCTAATTAGATATACAAAATCATCTTGTACTACATACATATAGCATAGCATCACCAAGAACATTTGGGATTATTTACAGTTATGATTCATCAAAAAAGACAAAATATAAAAAGAAAACCACCCAAAATAAAAACTAAATAAAAAGCACATACACTGAAATTAGGGCCAAAGTCCCAGACTCAGTTAAACTGCTTATAGGGCCTTAAGCAAGTTATTGTTCTTCAGTTTCCTTGTCTGTAAAACGAAGAGAGCAATGATGATGTAGAGGATTTGTGTGAGGGATAAACTAGAGTAATTATAGGGTGCCCTGCGGGGAAGTTGGCAGCCGCCATCTTTGCTCCCAGTTGGATAGGACAGGCTCCCCCAGGTACTGAGATATCCTGAGTCTAAGATCTCAGGGGATGCAGACCACCGAGCTGTGGGATCCCGCCTGCACACTGGACCTGGGCAGATTGGCAGTTGGTCTGTGTGCCAGCCAGGCGTAGGTCCTGTGCCCTGCGGGGTGCCTGCAGGATCCCTGCCACCATCTTCACTCTCTGGCAGAGCAGACGGGGAGCACCAGGTTTGGTTCACAGAGACAACACAAGTATAACATTGTTTGGGGCAGGACACACCAAGGCTCCAACAGCACCCAAGAGGAGGGCAGCACATCAGCAATCTATGCTAGGGGAAACCCACTCATCCAGTGGTGCTGAAATAACCTTACGAGCTCACAGGAGGTTCAAGCATGAGCCAGTGACAACGGGACCAATTAACACCAGAGATAACCAGATGGCAAAAGGCAAACGTAGGAACATTACTAACAGAAATCAAGGCAATATGGCAGCATCTGAACCCAATTCTCCAACAACAGTGAGTCCCGGATACCCCCAACACACCAGAAAAACAAGATTTGGATTTAAAATCACTGGTTATGATGCTGGTAGAGGAACACAAGAAGGACATAAATAAATCTCTTAAAGAAATACAGGAGAAAATGTATCCAACGTTAGAAGCCCTTACAAGGGAAGCACAAAAATCATTTAAAGAAATTCAGGAGAATATGAGTCAAAAGATAGAAGCCAATAAAGAGGAAATGCAAAAATCACTTAAAGAAATACAGGAGAACTTAGGTCAACAGGCAGAAGTCATGAAAGAGGAAACACAAAAATCTCTTAAAGAATTACAGGAAAACACAAACAAGCAAGTGAAGGAACTGAGCAAAACCATCCAGGTTCTAAAAACAGAAGTAGAAACTGTTGTATTCCATAGCTGCCTGCAGCTACTACGAACTGGGTTGCTGGAACAGAAGCTGAGGGATACATGGGGGAGGGGCGAAAAGAAGGAGGCCAGGACAATAGTTTACTGGTCGAGGCCTCAACTTTAATGGCAGTCAGACAATTTAACAGTTTGGGCAAGCCCCTCCCCCCAGATTGCTCAGGCAGCTGGGTGGGTCACCTGCTTAATTCAGGAATTCATAGACTTGGAGTAACAATGAATTTAACCTTCACTCTGAGCTTCTCCACCCTAGGTGGAGCAGGATCCTGACTAGCAGGGGAATCCCTGCTCAACATAGGCTAGGAGAAGATCACCTTGACCAATGTCAATTACACTCTCAGCACTCCACCCTGGGATAAAAATCCCTGCTGTAACCTACTTCCCTATTATGCCATAATGTCAGATTCCTGCCCAAAGCCCTTATCCTTGGCTAAGGTCAAGTTCCTACCAGGTAGCATGACACCCCAATATGGCTCTGTACAGAAACAACTAAGAAATCGCAAAGGGAGACAACTTTGGAAGTAGAAAAACTTGAGAAGAAATCAGGGGCCATAGATGCAAATATCAACAACAGAATACAAGAGATAGAAGAAAGAATCTCAGATGTCAAAGATACCATAGAAACCATGGTGGACCCAACAGTCAAAGAAAATGCAAAATGTAAACAGCTTGTAACCCAAAACATCCAGGAAATCCAGGAAACAATGAGAAGACCAAACCTAAGGATTATAGGCATAGATGAGAGTGAAGATTTACAACATAAAGGGCCAGCAAATATCTTTAACAAAATTATCGAAAAAGTTTCCCTAACCTAAAGAGAGAGATGCCCATGAATATACAAGAAGCCTACAGAACTCCAAACAGACTGGACCAGAACAGAAATACTTCCCGTCACATAATAATCAAAACACCAAATGTACTAAACAAAGAAAGAATATTAAAGGCAGTAAGAGAAAAAGGTCAAGTAACATATAAAGGAAGACCTATCAGAATTACACCAGACTTCTCATCAGAGACCACGAAAGGTAGAAGATCCTGGGCAGATCTCATGCAGACTGTAAGAGAACACAAATGCCAGCCAAAACTACTATACCCAGCAAAACTCTCAATCACCATAGATGGAGAAACCAAGATATTCCATGACAAAACAAAATTTACATAATATCTTTCCACAAACCCAGCCCTACAAAGAATAATAGGAGGAAAACACTAATACAAGGAGGGAAACTATACCTTGGAAATAGCAAGATAGTAACCTTCTTTCATCAAACCCAAAAGAACATAACCAATCAAATATAAAAAAATAACATCAAAAATGACAGGAAGTAATAATCACTATTCATTAATATCTCTTAACATCAATGGACTCAATAAAAAGACATTGACTAACGAACTGGATACGTAAACAAGACCCTACATTTTGCTGCATACAGTAAACACACCACAGTGTAAAAGACAAACACTACCTTAGAGTAAAAGCCTGGAAGACAATTTTACAAGCAAATGGGCTCAGGAAACAAGCTGGAGTAGCCACTCTAATATCATGTAAAATTGACTTTCAACCTACAGTCATCAAAGGAGACATTGAAGGACACTTCTTGCTGGTCAAAGGGAAAATACACCAATAATACCTCTCAAAGCAAGCACCTTAAGAAATGTTCAACATCATTAATGATTAGGAAAATGCAAATCAAAACAACCCTGAGATTTCACCTCACACCAGTCAGAATGGCTAAAGTCAAAAAATCAGGAGACAGCAGGTGTTGGCAAGGATGTGGAGAAAGAGGAACACTCCTCCACTGCTGGTGAGATTGCAAGATGGTGCAACCACTTTGGGAATCAGTCTGGCGGTTCCTCAGAAATCTGGGCATGACACTTCCAGGGGACCCTGCTATACCACTCCTGGGCATATACCCAGAGGATTCCCCGGCATGCAATAAGGACAAATGCTCCACTATGTTCATAGCAGCCCTATTTGTAGTAGCCAGAAGCTGGAAAGAACCCAGGTGTCCCCCAATGGAGGAATGGATACAAAAATATGTGGTATATTTACACAATGGAGTACTGTCCAGCCATTAGAAACAATGAATTCATGAAATTCTTAGACAAATGGATGGAGCTGGAGAACATCATACTAAGTGAGGTAACCCAGTCTCAAAAGATTAACCATGGTATGTACTCACTGATAATTGAATATTAGCCTAGAAACTTTGAATACCCAAGACATAATCCACATATTAAATGATGTCCAAGAAGAACAGAGGAGTGACCCTTGGTTCTGGAAAGACTCAATGCATCAGTATAGGGGAATACCAGAACAGGGAAGTGGGAAGGAGTAGATGGGGGAACAGGAGGAGGGAAGTGGGCTTATGGGACTTTCAGGAGTGGGGAGCCAGAAAAGAGAAAATCATTTGAAATGTAAATAAAGAATATATAGAATTTAAAAAAAAAAAAAAGAAAAAAAAGAAGCTAAAGGATCACCATGACCTTGAGGCAGGCTTGGACTACATAGCAAGACATTGTTTCTAAAACATCTATTGAAAAATAAAATATTTCTTAATCTCTAAAAAAAAAAAAAAAAAAAAGAACTCTCAATCCTGAACATCTATGCGCCAAATGCAAGGGCATCATCATTTGTAAAAGAAACTTTACTAAAGCTCAAAGCACACATTGCACCTAACACAATAATTGTGGGGGACTTCAACACTCCACTCTCCTCAATGGACCGATCAGGAAAACAGAAAGTAAACAGGGACACAGTGAAATTAATTGAAGCGTTGGACCAATTAGATTTAACATATACAGAACATTTCTTCCTAAAGCAAAAGAATATACCTTTTTCTCAGTACCTCATGGTACCTTCTCCAAAATCTATCATATAATTGGTCACAAGACATATCTCAACAAATATAAGATGATTGAACAAATCCCATGCCTCCTATCAGATCACTATGGAGTAAAAGTGGTCCTCAATAGCAACAAAAACAACAGAAAGCACACATAAAAATAGAGGGTGAACAATACTCTACTCAATGATACCTTGGCCAAGGAAGAAAGAAAGAAAGAAATCAGAGACTTTGTAGAACTTAATGAAAATGAAGACACAGCATACCCAAATCTATGGGACACAATGAAAGCAGTGCTAAGAGGAAAATTCATAACCCTGAGTGCCTCCAAAAAGAAAATGGAGAGAGCATACACTAACAGCTTAATGACACACCTGAAAGCCCTGGAACAAAAAGAAGCAAATTCACCAAGGAGGAATAGAAGACAGGAAATCATCAAACTCAGGGCTTAAATCAATCAAGTGGGAACAAAGAGAACCATACAAAGAATCAACAAAACCAGGAACTGGTTCTTTGAGAAAATCAACAAGATAGATAAACCCTTAGCCAGACTAACCAAAGAACACAGAGACAGTATCCAGATTAACATTAGAAATGAAAAGGGGGATATAACAACAGAAACTGAGCCGGGCGGTGGTGATGCATACCTGTAATCCCAGCACTCTGGGAGGCAGAGGCAGGCGGATTTCTGAGTTGGATGCCAGCCTGGTCTACAGAGTGAGTTCCAGGACAGCCAGGGCTACACAGAGAAACCCTGTGTCGGGGGAAAAAAAAAAAGAAACTGAGGAAATTCAAAAAATCATCAGATCCTACTACAAAAGCCTATACTCAACACAACTGGAGAATGTGGAGGAAATGGACAGTTTCCTAGACAGATATCAGACACCAAAATTAAATCAGGATCAAATAGATCATATAAACAGTCCCATAACCCCTAAAAAAATAAAAGGGGTCATAGAAAGTCTCCCAAGAAAAAAAAATCATGGGACAACATGGATTCAGTGCAGAATTCTATCAGACATTCAAAGAAGACCTAACACCAATACTCTTCAAACTATTCTACAAAATAGAAACAGAAGGAACACTACCCAACTCGTTCTAAGAAGCCACAATTATGCTGATACCAAAACCACACAAAGATCCAACAAAGAAAGAGAACTTCAGGACAATTTCCCTTATGAATATTGATGCAAAAATACTAAATAAAATTCTTGCCAGCTGAAACCAAGAACACATCAAAACGATCATCCACCATGATCAAACAGGCTTCATTCCAGGGATGCAGGGATGGTTCAATATACAGAAATCCATCAATGCAATCCACTACATAAACAAACTCAAAGAAAAAAACCATATGATCATCTCATTAGATGCAGAAAAAGCATTTGACAAAATTCAGCATCCTTTCATTCTAAAAGTCTTGGAAAGAACAGGAATTCAAGGTCCATACCTAAACATAAAGCAATATGCAGCAAACCGGTAGCCAACGTCAAACTAAATGGAGAGAAACTTGAAGCAAGCCCAAGCAAGTCCCAAATCAGGGACTAGACAAGGCTGTCCTCTCTCTCCATATCTTTTCAATATAGTACTTGAAGTTCTAGCTAGAGCAATTAGACAACATAAGGAGGTCAAAGGGATACATTTTGGAAAGGAACAAGTCAAATTATCACCATTTGCAGATGATATGATAGTGCACTTAAGTGACCCAAAATATTCCACCAGAGAACACCTACAGCTGATAAACAACTTCAGCAAAGTGGCTGGTTATAAAATCAACTCAAGCAGATCAGTAGCCTTCCTATATTCAAAGGAGAAGCAGGCTGAGAAAGAAGTTAGGGAAATGACACCCTTCGCAATAGCCACAAACAATTTTAAGTATCTTGGTGTGACTCTAACCAAACAAATAAAAGATCTGTATGCGAAAAACTTCAGGTCTCTGAAGAAAGAAACTGAAGAAGACCTCAGAAAATGGAAAAATCTTCCATGCTCATGGATTGGCAGGATTAATATAGTAAAAATGGCCATCTTGCCAAAAGCAATCTACAGAATCAATGCAATCACCATCAAAATCCCAACTCAGTTCTTCATAGAGTTAGAAAAAGCAATTCTCAAATTCATCTAGAAAAACAAAAAACCCAGGATAGCTAAAAGTATTCTCAACAACAAAAGAACTTCTGGTGGAATCAGTATCCCTGACCTCAAGCAATACTACAGAGCAATAGTGATAAAAAAAAAAAAAAAAAAAAAAAAAAAAACTGCATGGTATTGGTACAGTGACAGGCAAGTGGACCAATGGAATAGGATTGAAGACCCAGAAATGAACCTACACACCTATGGTCACTTGATCTTTGACAAAGGATCGGAAAACAACCAGGGGGGGGGGGAAATGGCCTTTTCAACAAATGGTGGTGGTTCAATTGGAGGTCAGCATGCAGAAGAATACGAAATGACCCATTCTTATCTCCTTGTACTAAGCTCAACTCCAAGTGGATCAAGGACCGCCACATAAAACCAGACACACTGAAACTAATAGAAAAGAAACTGGGGAAGACCCTTGAGGACATGAGCACAGCGGAAAAGTTCCTGAACAGAACACCAATAGCTTATGCTCTAAGATCAAGAATTGACAAATGGGACCTCATAAAATTACAAAGTTTCTGTAAGGCAAAGGACACTGTTAAAAGGACAAAACGGCAATCATCAAACTGGGAAAAGATCTTCACTAACCCTATATCCATCAGAGGTCTAATATCCAATATATACAAAGAACTCAAGAAGTTAGACCCCAGGGAACCAAATAACCCTATTAAAAAATGGGGTAAAGAGCTAAACAAAGACTTTTTACCTGAAGAACTTCAGATTGCTGAGAAGCACCTTAAGAAGTGCTCAACATCATTAGTCATTAGGGAAATGCAAATCAAAACAACTCTGAGATCACACCAGTCAGAATGGCTAAGATTAAAAAACTCAGGAGACAGCAGGTGTTGGCGGGGATGTGGAGAAAGAGGAACACTCCTCCACTGCTGGTGGGATTGCAAGATGGTACAACCACTCTGGAAATCAGTCTGGTGGTTCCTCAGAAAACTGAGCATGACACTTCTGGTGGATTCTGCTATAAAATTCCTGGGCATATACCCAGAGGATTCCCCCGGCATGCAATAAGGACACATGTTCCACTATGTTCATAGCAACCTTATTTCCAGCAGAAGCTGGAAAGAACCCAGATGTCCCTCAATGGAGGAATGGATACAGAAAAGTGGTATATTTACAAAATGGAATACTACTCAGCAATTAAAAACAATGAATTCATGAAATTTTTAGGCAAATGGTTGCAACTGGAAAATATCATCCTAAGTGAGGTAACGCAATCACAAAAGAATACACATGGGATGCAATCATTGATACGTGGATATTAATTAGCCCTGAAGCTTTGAATACTGAAGATACAATTAGCATATCAAATGATTCCCATGAAGAAGGAAGAAGAGGGCCCTAATCCTGGAAAGGCTTGATCCAGCATTGTAGGGGAGTACCAGGCCAGAGAAAAGGGAGGGGAAAGATAGGAGAATGGATGGAGAGAAGAGGACTTATGGGACATATGAGAAGAGGGGAACTTGAAAGGCAGGAAGCATTTGGAATGTAAATAAAGAATATAGAAAATTATATATATATATATATATATATATATATATATATATATATATATATATATATATATATATATATCAAAAAAGAGTAATTATAGAAATGCGTGGGCCAGAGTAAATACTCAGTAAAAGTTAGGTACCACAGTTATTCCTTTGTACCAGAAGTTGAGATTAGAACAGCAGCCCTTAGCAAGAACAATGCAATAGAGTCGGAGTTTATGGTAATGAGACTAAAAGGATGATGAACAATAGTACATCATGAAAAGCTTAAAACATGGTTGTTTTGTTGTTTGACACAAGAACTAGCTTTGGAGCCTTGGCTGGCCTGGAGTTTGCTATGTAGACCACGCTAGCCATGAACTTGTGGTAATCCTCTGCCTACTGAGAACTCAGGAATACACCAAACACCCACCTTGAGTGTGATTTGTTTGTTTACAATTTTTTTTGGTTTTTGAGACAGAGTGTGTATGTCTATTCCAAGCTGGTCTGGAATTCACTCTGTGAAGCTAGACTGGCTCCAAACTCATAGTAATGCCTGGCCTCAGCCTCCTTGATGCTAGGATTACAGACATGCACCATTGCATCTGATTCTTTAAAGTGCTTTTGAATACTAAAATGAATATTGGAAGTTTGTTCTAGGGAGTGGCTTAACAGCCCATGGAGTTTACCCATTCCATTTGCCACATGCAAGTGTATTGGGAAGCCACCCTAGAAACCCAAATCCCTTGCAGCCCATCAGTGTGACCAAGATGATATGTTAATTGTGTCCTTAGACATTCAAAATAATTAAAGTGCTAAAAATAATGCTTTCGTAGATATGGTTGCCCCTGAAAAATGACAGATGTGACAAGTAAGGCAAGCAGAAATAACAGTGGAGAAGTAGCACCCCTGCTCCACCTACTCCTGCTTAGCCTCTGACAAGGTAATCAAAACACATGCAGAAGACTTAATGTTTGCAGCAGGGTGGTGACTTTCGTGCAGTAATGGAAATCAAATGTTAAAGACCACAAGATCTGGAAAGAACAGAAAAGCAGGAGTCTGTCTTCAGCTTCCCCAATACTGGGATCCTGCAAGCCTAGGCAAGAATCACTGATAATTAGTGATAAGAAAGTTGGTCTTGAATTCACCAAGGAAACCTGGGAAACAGCAAACCAGCAAAGAGCACAGGGAAGCCAAACCCATGCTTTAATTATCTATGTACTCTCACCTCAGGAGGCTGGGCCACAGCCTGTCTCGGATTATCTAAAAGGAAAATTTGAATCTCCAGAAAACTTTGCCATGCCTCTGCTCAAGCCTGTGAATTCCCTGTTTTCAGATGTACGTTCACAGAATGCAAACTCATTTTACTTTTAGCATAGAAGAAAAACAATAAGAAAAACCTTTCAAAACAAAGCGTGTTGTCTAAAACTACATGCAACTCCAAAAAAATTTTTGTCTGATTGTTTTGCTGAAACTTTCCATAGGAGTAATTCATATATAATATTGCTGATTTGCATATGCTGTGGGAATTAGTTGCAGCAAAAATTTAAAGGTAGGTATTTATTTATTTAGTTTTGTAGGGGGGAGTGTTTTGCCTGCATGTATTTCTGTGCATCACATGTGTCCCTGGTGCCCAAGGAGTCAGAAGAGGGCATTAGATCCTCTGGAGCTAAAGTAACAGATGTTTGTGAGCTACCATGTTGGTGCTGAGAATCAAATCGAGGTCTTCTGGAAGAAATTAAAGGGCTCTTGACTGTTGAGCTAGCTCTTCAGGCCCCATAGAAAAATATCAAATCCAAGCTGTTTTGATCTTTTTTCTGAGAATACCCCAAAGCCATTTATTTCCTAATTTTCTTTTGGTACTCAGCTTAGCCAATAGGAAATTTCTCATTAAAAGAAGTAAACTAGAAGTTGAAAGGTAGATAGACATGCCAAAAATGTCAAATGATTCATTCTGAAGGCCAGAGCTAAAGATCTGTACCTCCGCATGACTAGTGCAAAGCTGGCTATGAGTCATATTTATTAAGGCCTACATCAATCAGTAAAGAGCAAGAGATAAAAATCAGGCCAGGCATTCCAATGTTGAAATATCAATGGGTGTTATTGAGGAGAGAAAGCTGATGAGTAATGATAAAATCTTATTTCCTCTTCCTAGTGTACACTTATCGAAAAGTAGCACTAAATTCTAAGTTGCTAGTTCTCCAAACTGAACATACATATAAATTACTGAGGGTCTTATTAAAGTTCAAATTCCTAATACAGAAGTTTGTGGTGAGACTCAAAGTTCTGTACTTCTATTCAGATGCTGCCAGAACTGCTTGTCTATACACCAGCACTTTATGTAACAATAGTCTTAATTACGAGTTCAACAGCCTAAGTTCCAAAGGTCAAACTGTTCTACTCCCTACTATGCAGCCCCTGAGCTAAAACTGATGCATTAGTCCCAAAGATGGACCACAAGAACCTGCACCTGATGGCCACTGCTAGAAGCCCAGGAAAGATGAAATCCTCCTTTCCAATTTGTATCCCTTTGACCTCCTTATGTTGTCGAATTGCCCGAGCTAGTACCTCAAGTACAATATTGAAAAGATAAGGAGAAAGGGGGCAGCCTTGTCTGGTCCCTGATTTCAGTGGGATTGCTTCAAGTTTCTCTCCATTTAGTTTGATGCTGGCTGCCGGTTTGCTGTATATTGCTTTTACTATGTTT
The DNA here is from genome assembly GCF_947179515.1 of Apodemus sylvaticus. Taxonomy (NCBI): domain Eukaryota; kingdom Metazoa; phylum Chordata; class Mammalia; order Rodentia; family Muridae; genus Apodemus; species Apodemus sylvaticus. The sequence goes on along the minus strand of NC_067495.1, from coordinate 98,855,699 downwards.
AGGTATGGGCCTTGAATTCCTGTTCTCTCCAAGACTTTAAGCATGAAAGGATGCTGAATTTTGTCAAATGCTTTTTCAGCATCCAATGAAATGACCATGTGGTTTTTTTCTTTGAGTTTGTTTATGTAGTGGATTGTATTGATGGATTTCCGTATATTGAACCAACCCTGCATTCCCGGGATAAAGCCTACTTGATCATGGTGGATGATCGTTTTGATGTGTTCTTGGATTCAGTTGGCAAGAATTTTATTGAGTATTTTTGCATCGATGTTCATAAGGGAAATTGGTCTGAAGTTCTCTTTCTTTGTTGGATCTTTGTGTGGCTTTGGTATCAGCGTAATTGTGGCTTCGTAGAAGGAATTGGGTAGTGTTCCTTCTGTTTCTATTTTGTGGAATAGTTTGAAGAGTATTGGTGTTAACTCTTCTTTGAAGGTCTGGTAGAATTCTGCACTGAAACCATCTGGTCCTGTGCTTTTTTTGGTTGGAAGACTTTCTATGACTCCTTCTATTTCTTTAGGCTTTATGGGACTGTTTAGATGGTCTAGTTGGTCCTGATTTGATTTTGGTATTTGGTATCTGTCAAGGAAATTGTCCATTTCCTCCAGATTCTCCAGTTGTGTTGAGTACAGGCTCTTGTAGTAGGATCTGATGATTTTTTGGATTTCCTCAGTTTCCGTTGTTATATCTCCCTTTTCAGTTCTAAGTTTGTTAATTTGGATACTTTCTCTGTGCCCTTTGGTCAGTCTGGCTAAGGGTTTATCTATCTTGTTGATTTTCTCAAAGAACCAGCTCCTGGTTTTGTTGATTTTTTGTATGGTTCTCTTTGTTTCTACTTGATTGATTTCGGCCCTGAGTTTGATGATTTCCTGCCTTCTACTCCTCCTGGGTGAAATAGCTTCTTTTTGTTCTAGGGCTTTCAGGTGTGTCATTAAGCTGGTAATGTATGCTCTCTCCATTTTCTTTTTGGAGGCACTCAGGGCTATGAGTTTTCCTCTTAGCACTGCTTTCATTGTGTCCCATAGATTTGGGTATGTTGTGTTTTCATTTTCATTGTGTTCTAAAAAGTCTTTAATTTCTTTCTTTATTTCTTCCTTGACCAAGGTATCATTGAGTAGAATATTGCTCAATTTCCACGTGTATGTGGGTTTTCTATTGTTTCTGTTGCTATTGAAGACCACTTTTACTCCATAGTGATCAGATAGGAGGCATGGGATTAGTTCTATCTTCTTATATTTGTTGAGGTCTGTCTTGTGACCAATTATATGGTCGATTTTGGAGAAGGTACCATGAGGTGCTGAAAAAAAAGGTATATTCTTTTGTTTTAGGATAGAATGTTCTATATATATATCAGTTAAATCTAATTGGTCCAAAGCTTCAATTAGTTTCATTGTGTCCTTGTTTAGTTTCTGTTTTCCTGATCGGTCCATTGAGGAAAGTGCAGTGTTGAAGTCACCCACAATTATTGTGTTAGGTGCAATGTGTGCTTTGAGTTTTAATAAAGTTTCTTTTATGAAAGAGGGTGCCCTTGCATTTGGAGCATAGATGTTCAGGATTGAGAGTTCTTCTTGTTGTATTTTTCCTTTGACCAGCAAGAAGTGTCCCTCAGAGTCTCTTTTGATGACTTTGGGTTGAAAGTCAATTTTATCTGATATTAAAATGGCTACTCCAGCTTGTTTCCTGAGACCATTTGCTTGTAAAATTGTCTTCCAGCCTTTTACTCTAAGGTAGTGTTTGTCTTTGACCCTGAGGTGTGTTTCCTGTAAGCAGCAAAATGTAGGGTCCCGTTTACGTATCCAGTCAGTTAGTCTGTGTCTTTTTATTGGGGCATTAAGTCCATTGATGTTAAGAAATATTAAGGAATAGTGATTGTTACCTCCTATCATTTTTGACGTTATTTTTTAAATTTGATTGCTTAACTTCTTTTGGGTTTGATGAAAGGTTACTATGTTGCTTTTTCCAGGGTGAAGTTTCCCTCCTTGTATTGGTGTTGTCCTCCTATTATACTTTTTAGGGCTGGGTTTGTGGATAGATATTGGGTAAACTTGGTTTTGTCGTGAAATATCTTAGTTTCTCCATCTATGGTAATTGAGAGTTTTGCTGGATATAGTAGTTTTGGTTGGCATTTGTGTTCTCTTAGAGTCTGCATGAGATCTGCCCAGGACCTTCTAGACTTCATAGTCTCAGGTGAAAAGTCTGCTGTGATTCTGATAGGTCTTCCTTTATATGTTACTTGGCCTTTTTCTCTTACTGCCTTTAATATTCTTTCTTTGTTTAGAACATTTGGTGTTTTGATTATTATGTGACGGGAAGTATTTCTGTTCTGGTCCAGTCTGTTTGGAGTTCTGTAGGCTTCTTGTATATTCATGGGCATCTCTCTCTTTAGGTCTAAGTGACCCAAAAAACTCCACTAGAGAGCTCCTACAGCTGATAAACAACTTCAGCAAAGTGGCAGGTTATAAAATCAACTCAAGCAAATCAGTGGCCTTCCTATACTCAAAGGATAAGCAGGCTGAGAAAGAAATTAGGGAAATGACCCCCTTCACAATAGCCACAAACAGTATAAAGTATCTTGGGGTGACTCTTACCAAACATATGAAAAATCTGTATGACAAGAACTTCAAGACTCTGAAGAAGGAAATGGAAGAAGACCTCAAAAAATGGGAAAACCTCCCATGCTCATGGATTGGCAGGATCAATATAGTTAAAATGGCCATTTTGCCAAAAGCAATATACAGATTCAATGCAATACCCATCAAAATCCCAACTCAATTCTTCACAGAGTTAGAAAGAGCAATTATCAAATTCATCTGGAACAACAAAAAACCCAGGATAGCTAAAACTATTCTCAGCAACAAAAGAAAATCTGGGGGAATCAGTATTCCTGACCTCAAGCAATACTACAGAGCAATAGTGTTAAAAACTGCATGGTATTGGTACAGTGACAGGCAGGAGGATCAATGGAACAGGATTGAAGATCCAGAAATGAACCCACACACCTATGGCCACTTGATCCTCGACAAAGAGGCTGAAAACATCCAATGGAAAAAAGATAGCCTTTTCAACAAATGGTGCTGGTTCAACTGGAGGTCAGCATGCAGAAGAATGCGAATTGATTCATCCTTGTCTCCTTGTACTAAGCTCAACTCCAAATGGATCAAGGACCTCCACATAAAGCCAGACACTCTGAAGCTAATAGAAAAGAAACTGGGGAAGACCCTTGAGGACATCGGTACAGGGAGAAAGTTTCTGAACAGAACACCAATAGCGTATGCTCTAAGAGCAAGAATTGACAAATGGGACCTCATAAGGTTACAGAGTTTCTGTAAGGCAAAGGACACCATCAAGAGGACAGATCAGCAACCAACAAATTGGGAAAAGATCTTCACCAATCCTACATCAGATAGAGGGCTAATATCCAATATATATAAAGAATTCAAGAAGTTAGACTCCAGAAAACCGAACAACCCTATTAAAAAATGGGGTACAGAGTTAAACAAAGAATTCTCACCTGAAGAACTTCGGATGGTGGAGAAGCATCTTAAAAAATGCTCAACTTCATTAGTCATTAGGGAAATGGAAATCAAAACAACCCTAAGATTTCATCTTACACCAGTCAGAATGGCTAAGATTAAAAATTCAGGAGACAGCAGGTGTTGGAGAGGGTGTGGAGAAAGAGGAACACTCCTCCACTGCTGGTGGGGTTGCAAATTGGTACAACCACTCTGGAAATCAGTCTGACGGTTCCTCCGAAAAATGGGCACCTCACTTCCAGAAGATCCTGCTATACCACTCCTGGGCATATACCCAGAGGATTCCCCACCATGTAATAAGGATACATGCTCTACTATGTTCATAGCAGCCCTATTTATAATTGCCAGATGCTGGAAAGAACCCAGGTATCCCTCAACAGAAGAGTGGATGCAAAAAATGTGGTATATATACACAATGGAGTACTATTCAGCCATTAGAAACAATGAATTCATGAAATTCTTAGGCAAAGGGATGGAGCTAGAGAACATCATACAAAGTGAGGTAACCCAGATTCAAAAGGTGAATCATGGTATGCACTCACTAATAAGTGGTTATTAACCTAGAAAACTGGAATACCCAAAACATAATCCACACATCAAATGAGGTACAAGAAGAAAGGAGGAGTGGCCCCTGGTTCTGGAAAGACTCAGTGAAACAGTATTCGGCAAAACCAGAACGGGGAACTGGGAAGGGGTGGGAGGGAGGACAGGGGAAGAGAAGGGGGCTTACGGGACTTTTGGGGAGTTGGGGGGGGCTAGAAAAGGGGAAATCACTTGAAATGTAAATAAATTATATCGAATAAAAAAATTAAAAAAATAAATAAATAATTAAATAAATAAATGTGAACTCCACAAAAAAAAAAAAAGATGAAATCATTAAGAACCAAAGACTAAAATACTTCCCCCTGTTTTCTGACAATGTAAGAGCCCTGAATTCCACAAAGAGCTCATGAAAATCAAGAGGAGGAAATGTGGAGGGGGAAGAGAAGAGAGAAGGGAGGATAGAGGTCAGACTCTCTATAGTTTCTTATAAATACACTAATCCTATTAACTCGGGACCACACTAATGACCTCCTTTAACCTTAAGTACTTTCTTAAAGGGTTTATCTTCCAATGTAGCCACAATTTAGCATTGCCTTTAGTGATGTGGGTAAAAACTCATACCAAATATTCTCATTTACAACCCTGATCTTACAAGTAGTCAAACAAAGAAATACCTAATATGTACTGGCTCGCAAACAGAATATTAGAATTATTTCTTTAAGTGAAAGCTATCTAACTCTAAGGTCCAAATGATAAATCCCATAAGTTGCAAAGCTATATTTTAATAGTAGAAGAAGTTCCCTAGGTCCAGAGGGCAGGGTCCAATGTGTTCTGGTCCAGCAACAGAGTATGATAACCAAGAGCATAGTCTACTATATACTTGGCTATTTGACTGTGGACAAGTCCATTTCTCATAAGATAAGGACAGAAACAGTAACCCTCCTCTTAGAAATGTCATACATGTTAAAATAGTTACTGTGCAGCAAGATCTTTCTTAGCAGATGGTACATAGCAAGGAATTAATGGGCGGGAGCTAGAAATCTGTCTTTAAAATTCAGAGAATATTTTGCAGTCTACTCTGGACTCACATTAGTTGCCACCAAGAAACAGCAATGGAGCAGCAGATATCACATGCTTTCTTCCATTTGTGGTTCCTGTATGTTATATAAATACATAGAATCATGGATGCTTGTGTGACATAAAAGTAGAAGTTTTCTTGTCCAAGGAGACAACAATGGTTGAAGTGGAGTATCAGGAACAAGACAGAAAGGAAATATGCTCACCATAAACTGTGTGTGTGTGTGTGTGTGTGTACATAAAAACCTTAAAATAATTTTAAAGAATACAATTAATGTTAATGAAGTTGAAAGAATAGTACTCTAATCTAATAGGGTCAAAATCCCTATAAGAAGAGAAAGAGGTACCAGAGAGTACTCTTTCCTCTTGTACAAACTAAGAAGAAACAGTTTCTTGTCATGTAAAGCACACCAAAACCACAGTCATTTATAAGCCAGGAGAAAGACTGACCAGAAAACAATGCTAATAATATTCACTGGAGTCTCCAGAATTTCCCCTTGGGTATGTGTGGAGGAAGGTGATAGTGCAGAAAGAAACTGTATATATCCACACCATGGACAGTGGAGACTCACAGCATTTGCTCTGAAAAGAATCAAGTTAAAGACAAACTTTGGACACTAAGACCCTTTATGTATGTTTGAGTCCCAATTTCAGAATACCCTGGGACTGAACTACATTTCAACAGTCTCACTCCAGACCAGCTTGCTCTGTCCCAAGCAGAAGTAGCAAGAACTTTGCCTCAAACATCTACATAATGGGGAGGAGACACCAAAAAGACCCTTTGCTAGTGATAACACACTCCCACCTCAAACACCATTGTCTCCCTAGACAGTTTTACTTCTACTATGATGTCACACAAGCACACATGATTCTATATATGTATATAACATATAGGAACCAAAAATAAAGCATGTGATATCTACTGCAACTAACTTGAGACCAGAGTACAGTGAAAAATAGCCTGCAAATTGTAAAAATAAAATTGTACTCCTACCCACTAAGTGCTTCCTATGTACAAAGTAATGCAGAGCAGAAAATAGCAGCTGAGACACCCTCATCCTTCGTTCAGAAACAACAAAGAAAATTATCCTTAGGAGACATAAACCTGTGTGCAATAAACTAATGGGCAAAATATTTACCAGCCTCTAGGTCCTTTACTAAGTATGCAAATGAGTTGAATGGGGGGGGATGAATCAGAACAGCTGTTCTGCTTTCTTATTCCCTGTGTTGACCGAGAGGAAAAGATTTTTCAATTGGCTAAAAATTAAGTGATTCAATAGCTATATTTCATTTGCTGCAAATGTAGCCTCTGCACTTGATTTCTTATTCTTCTTTCAGCCTGAATATGTGTTATTATTCTAGGTTTGGTATTAACTGTTCTATATAAAACTGTAGAGTATATTACTGGACTCATATTGTGTTACAAGAACCTACCAAAAGTCATATTCGTAGAATAGCAAGAAGTGAAACAATCTCTCCATATTTGAGGGAAATGTTAGGAGAAGAAGGCTCTGTCCCTGCTATGAACATGGGAATACACACATGCATGCACACACATTCATTCTCTTCAAGAGCTCTACACTTCCTTTGGGACTTGAGGCTGGACAATAATCTCCTTCAACACTGCCATGCTTAGGATATACTGCAGGGATGTAGTCATTACCCACACTCAGACTGGAAAATAACTGGCTAGCCTTAGAACTGCCTTGTGAGCCATATGTGCATCAGTTCCAATGCCAATTATGATTTCCTCCTGGGCACATGTTTCAATATATGCCTTTGCACCGGCAAACACAGACATGAAAGTCATTTTTTAAGAACTACATCTTCGGACATACATATTTATACACATAGCCGAGCTACAGAGCTTTCTATAGAGAGGGGGGACATCTTGTGGATTATCTCAGAATTGAGCATTTTGGGAAAGAATGCTGGTAATAGAAACAGCACCACCAAAGAAAACAGCAAACAGCCTTCATGAAGAACTTCTTATATGCTAGACACAAGGCTATGAGCTTTGCATTAATTATTTCAACATTGTAGAATTAGATAGCAGAGGAAGGGTTGTTTTTCTCATGCAGATTGTCAGAGAGATTGTGTCATTTAACCCAAAGTTTACATCTGTTAAGTAGATAGCCAGGAATCAATTTCAGGTTCTATTGAATCAAAGTTAATTGTATGGTGCTAGACAGCTGTAACACCAAATACTAGGGAGGTGTGGGCAGGAAGATCACAATCTTGAGGCCAGCCTAAACAACTTAGGAAACCCATGCGTTAAAAAGAAAAATGTGCATCACGCCTTTCCAGGACCAGGGCCCTCTCCTTCCTTCATGGAAATCATTTGATATGTGAATTGTGTCTTGTGTCTGAAGAGCTTCTGGGCTAATATCCACTTATCAGTGACTGCATTCCATGTGTGCTCTTTTGTGAATGAGTTACCTCACTTAGGATGATATTTTCCATTTCCCTAAGAATTTCATGAATTCATTGCTTTTAATTGTGGAGTAGTATTCCATTGTATAAATATACCAGATTTTCTGTATCCATTCCTCCATTGAGGGACATCTGGGTTCTTTCCAGCTTCTGGCTAATATAAATAAGGCTGCTATGAACATAGTGGAGCATATATCCTTATTGCATGTGAGGGAATCCTTTGGGTATATGCTCAGGAGTGGTATTGCAGGGTCCTCCAGAAGTGTCATACCCAGTTTTCTGAGGAACCGTCAGACTGATTTCCAGATTAGTTGCACCATCTTGCAATCCCACCAGCAGTGGAGGAGTGTTCCTCTTTCTCCACATCCTCGCCAGCACCTGCTGTCCCCTGAGTTTTTTAGGGGATTACCAAGACAGAGAAATGGGAGGGGGTTGATTGGTGGAGGGAAGAGGGCTTATGGGACTTATGGAGAGGGGGGAACCGGGAAAGGGGAAATCATTTGGAATGTAAACAAAGAATATAGAAAATAAAAAAAATATTTAGAAGCTAAAAAATGTGGAAAAATGAGCTTAGAATGTAGTTCAGTGGTAGAGTGTTTACCTAGCAAATACAAGGCCCTGGAATCCATACAGTAAAGAAAAGTACTAAAAAGCTAACTTGCTTTCCCTATGTTACAGTAAGAGCACCAAATAATCCTAGCAGTGGGATGAGAATTTGTACATCCTGGGTCTTTGGTTAAGAGGCTACGTTCTGGCATCACGCAGTTTGAGTTTTGTCTTAGAGTTACTACTGCTATGAAGAGATACTGTGACCAAAAGCAAGTTGGAGAAGAAAGGGTTTATTCAGCTTATACTTCTACATCATAGTTCATCATCAAAAGAAGTCAGGACAGGAACTGAAACAGGGCAAGAACCTGGAGGCAGGAACTGATGTGGAGGCCGGGGAGGAATGCTGCTTGCTGGCTTGTTCCTAATGGCTTGCTCAGCTTGCTTCCTTATACAACCCAGGACTACCAGCCCAGGGATGGCACCACCCACAATGAGCTGGGCCCTCCCACATTGATCACTAATTCAGAAAATGCTCTACATGCTTGCCTACAGCCCAATCTTCTGGAGACATTTTCTCACTTGATGCTCCCTCCTTTCTGGTGACTCTAGCTTATGTCAAGTTGAAATACGACTAGCCAGCACAATTTGATTCCAGTTCTGTCAGGAATCCTCAACAGGAAGCAAATGACCGTGTGGACTCATTTCCCTCTCGTTTTAGGTAATTTAGTAGAAAGAGACTCAACTGCACTGAGTCCATCTTCAAAAAGTAAAGGCCTTTGGCGACCATCCCTTGTTAGGAATGTTTCTCAGTGCCTCTTAGAATATATATACATATGTGAAGCGTGTTTGTGTCAGAGTTCACTCTTCTTGGAGTACTCTCTCTCCTAAACTCCATGCATTAACTTAGGCAGAGCCTACCCTTGCTGATAATTAGACTACACAGAGCGCTTACAGAATATGCCAGCCTGGCCTGTGAAGAGACATAATGAGATTTCTAGGGACTGCATGCATTCTGCCACGACTTTGCTAATGAATATGACTCACACACAAATCCTATGCTTTATCTCCTCCATGTGGTACTACAAGCATGTGTCTGTGATTTATTGGCCTTATCTGTCAATGCCACTGTATTAACACTGCATTCTCAACCTGTGGGCTGTGACCCTTCTGGCAAACTTCTATCTCCAAAAATATTTACATTATGACTCATAACAATAGCAAAATTATAGTTATGGAGTAGCAACAAAAATAGATTTATGGTTGGACAACATGAGGAACTGTATTAAAAGATCACTGTAACCATGATTTTTAGGTACTTTATTGGGTTCTTTTTTCCTACCTCTCTTCTCCCCAATCCCTTCCAATCCCCAACACTAGGTAGAAGAGAAAGAGGGTTAGAGGGGAAAGTGGGCATTGATCTTATTAGACCTCATTAGATTACTTTCTACTGATTCAGGGAATTGAGTTCCTTGGGGCAAGTCCAATCTTCATCATCAAGATATCTCCAATGCTCTCCTCCTCCTCTCCCTCTTATTCCACTTCTTGTTTCTTTGCTCATGATCACTTGACAAACTATAACAGCACCAGCAGCAGCAGGGAACACGGACACCTCCTTTCTCTGTCTGGGCGCTGGCATTTTATACCCTCTCAAGAGTCCCCAGAATTCCAAATGGAAACTGTCTTCAGCTGGCAAAAATCACACCTATGCCAGAACACAAGAGAAACCATACTTAGCTGCTATGGACAAACTAAAGCAGCCCCATATCCCACACCTGTGATTAAAACAAGACTATATTCACATAACATAACTGGGATGTTTTGGTTTTTTTAAGAAACCAACATTCTAACTACAGGCCAAAGCATTAGGAAAGTTGAGACCAGTGTATTAAGTGGCAAGATGAGCATCTTATCTCCATGGCATCAGGACTGTGCTGCCATTTGATAATTACACAGTGTTTGCATTGTCTAACACACAGTAAACAGTAAATATTAGCTTTTGTGATGACTATATTGAGATCAGAAAAGGACCTAAAGGTTGTTGATCTAAAGGCTGTCTCTTTTCCACATTTGTTATTTTTATTAGATATATTCTTTATTTACATTTCAAATGATTTCCCTTTTCCTAGTCCCCCCCACAAAAGTCCCATAGCCCTCTCCCCTCCCCCTGTTCCCCAATCAACCCCCTCCCACTTCCCTCTCCTGGTATACACCTACACTAATTTATCCAGCCTTTCCAGGACCAGGGGCCTCTCCTTCCTTCTTCTTGGGCATCATTTTATATGTGAATTGTGCCTTGGGTATTCTGAACTTCTAGGTTAATATCCACTTATCAGTGAGTACATACCATGTGTGTTCTTTTGTGATTGTGTTACCTCACTTAGGATGATATATTCCAATTCCACCCATTTGCCTAAGAAGTTCATGAATTCATTGTTTTTAATAGCTGAGTAGTATTCCATTGTGTAAATGTACCACATTTTCTGTATCCATTCCTCCATTGAGGGACATCTGGGTTCTTTCCAGCATCTGGATATCATAAAAAGGGCTGCTATGAACATAGTGGAGCATGTGTCCTTATTACATGCTGGGGAATCCTCTGGGTATATGCCCAGGAGTGGTATAGCAGGGTCCTCCAGTAGTATCATGCCTAGTTTTCTGAGGAACTGCCAGATTGATTTCCAGAGTGGTTGTCCCAACTTGCAATCCCATCAGCAGTGGAGGAGTGTTCCTCTTTCTCCACATCCTCGTCATCACCTGCTGTCCCATGATCTTAGCCATTCTGATAGCTAGAGCAATTAGAAAACAAAATGAGGTCAAAAGAATACAAATTGGAAAGGACGAAGTCAAATTATCACTATTTGCAGATGATATGATAGTATACTTAAGCGACCCAAAAAAACTCCACCAGAGAACTCCACCAGCAACTTCAGCAAAGTGGCTGGATATAAAATTAACTCAAACAAATCAGTAGCCTTCCTATATTCAAAGGATAAACAGGCTGAGAAAGAAATTAGGGAAACAACACCCTTCACAATAGTCACAAACAATATAAAGTATCTTGGTGTGACTCTAACCAAACAAATGAAAGATCTGTATAACAAGAACTTCAAGTCTCTGAAGAAACAAATCAAAGAAGACCTCAGAAGATGGAAAGATCTCCCATGCTTGTGGATTGGCAGGATTAATATAGTAAAAATGCCCATCTTACCAAAAGCAATATACAGATTCAGTGTAATCCCCACCAAAATCCCAACTCAATTCTTCATAGAGTTAGAGCAATTCTCAAATTCATCTGGAATAACAAGAAAACCCAGGTTAGCTAAAACTGTTCTCAACTGTTAAAGAACTTCCCATGGAATCAGTATCCCAAACCTCAAGCAGTACTACAGAGCAATAGTTTTAAAAACTGCATGGTATTGGTACAGTGACAGACAGGTAGATCAATGGAATAGGATTGAAGACCCAGAAATGAGCCCACACACCTATGGTCACTTGGTCTTTGACAAAGGAGCTAAAATCATCCAGTGGAAAAAAGATAGCCTTTTCAACAAATGGTGCTTGTTCAACCGGAAGTCAGCATACAGAAGAATGCAAATTGATCTATTCTTATCTCCTTGTACTAAGCTCAAGTCCAAGTGGATCAAGGACCTCCACATAAAACCAGACACTCTGAAATTAATAGAAAAGAAACTGGGGAAGACCCATGAACACATGGACACAGGGGAAATTTTCATAAACAGAACACCAATAGTTTATGCTCTAAGATCAAGAATTGACAAATGGGACCTCATCAAATTGCAAAGATTCTGTAAGGCAAAGGACACTGTCAATAGTACAAATTGGCAACCAACAAATTGGGAAAAGATCTTTACCAACCCTACATCCAACAGAGGCCTAATATCCAATATATACAAAGAACCCAAGAAGGTAGACCCCAGAGCCAAATAACCCTATTACAAATGGGGTATAGAGCTAAACAAAGAATTTTCACCTGCGGAATAGTGAATGGCTAAGAAGCACCTAAAGAAATGTTCAACATCCTTAGTCATCAGGGAAATGCAAATCAAAACCACCCTGAGATTTCACCTGGTCTCTCATTTTAAAGATGATGAAACAGAGAACAGATGATTCCTAGAGAACAGACAGAATTAAAACAAGAAGACACATAGGGCTAGTGAAGAATGTTTAAAAGCATGGGTTCTAGGGAGAGGTTGCATGAATTTAAATGGTGACTGTCACTTCCTACCCAAGAAATTACCACATTGAACCTGGAATGATTGAAAGGATAAGTAAGTACTCAGAAATGCTCCATGTCTGACAGATAGTGAAGACCTCCTTAGTGCTATCTACTACTCCTAACCTTACATCTAATCTTAATTCTCATGCTTTGCTATGCCTTTGCTATGTGTCTGTACTATGTGATGCTCATGCTATGACTCTTGCTCTCAGTCATGTTTTTTTTTTTCTTTTCTGTAAGCGGGGAAGAAGATTATTGGTTTCCCTTTGTATCTATGAAGGAGTGGTTCCAAGACTCTTCTGCAGATATAAAAACCCTAGGATGCTCAAGTCCCTTATACAGAATAGTATGGTGTTTGCATATGACTGTATTTGAATCGCCATATACTATAAATCACCTCTGATCTACTAAAAATACATAAGCTTAATGCTGAATAAATCATTTTTAACTGGAAGTTTGTGGAATAATCACAAGAATAAAAATCTGTACAGAATAATCTCAGACATCTTTCTCTCAAATATTTTGAACAGCAGTTGATTGAATCTGCTGATCCACAATATCACAGTTTGTTATAGATGCTTATCTACATCTGCCCTAAATGTTTCACCTGCATACATAGTATGAAGTGGGAAAAGATAAGGGCTAATGTGACTGTACAGCACTAAACACTGTTGTTAATTGACTTCTAGTAATCATTATTTCACGACAAACAATTTAATAAAATTGGCAACCCAGCATTAGTCAGTACCACATCTCATTATTTTCATCAATCATCACAAGATGAGAGATTTCTGGGTCGACTTACAAGTCATCTTGTGCTCTGTTTCATAGAATGCTTAATTAAAATTTAATTAATCTAGAGTTGTAGCCTCATTTACTGAAACCTGGGCAACACATGTCATACTAGCACTGAATAGAAGACAAAAGAGCTATGATGCAATGCTAAAGATACTGGCATGGATTGAGGCCGACCAAGATTGACCCTTTCACAACAAGAGAGCAGTTTTTTCATGTGAGGGGAAGAGGGATAGTAGTTATAGTTGGAGGAAAATAGAGGCAAACATGGAGACAGAAAAGCCATTTAGGTGGCTATTGTAGATGTCCAGGTGACAAAATTATTTGGTGTTTGAGTCTAGAGGGACATCAATAATGATAGAAAGAAAGAAAAATAAGGTCATCTAAAAAGGGAAAATTATTAGGAATTAGTGATGAATTTAATATCCATGGAAGAGGAATGTGACCAATAGAAACCCAGCTACCACCACAAGTTTTCTTGTTAGATTAAGTGGGAGGATTATGAGGTTTTCCCCTAATACCGAAGATAATTGAAGGGAATCAGATTTAATATATGTATATCACAAGAAAAAATGGAATATGTTGACTTTGAAGTGGCCATAGGATTTCAAATAAGGAAATGACTCAGACATGGGAGTTAAGATCAGAAAAAGTAAGTCTTAACTGAAGGTATATATTAGAGATTCATCATCTGTCTCAACAATTAATAATTTTCCTTTACCGTAACTTTGACCTATCACCTGCATTTGTTTTCCCTCTCTCGACTGAATCTATTGTATGGTTATGAGCTCTTGCTTGTTCAAGCCAGTATTTGAGTCTATTTCCAAGTTCTGGCTCTTGCCAGGCTGACACTGTCCAGTTAACTGAGCCGTGGCTTATTGTATTCTGAGATGTAATGCTGTGCTCATTAGGTGTTTCCAGATCACAGATGTCTCATCACACAGCAAGACAAATTAAGGCACGTAGGTCATGGTATTAATGTGTTGTACGGGAAATGAGATTCTAAACAGAATTCAAGTGGCAGTGCGATGGGAGGCATTTGCCTGCACATCTTGAATTTTGAGAGCAAAAGTTATAACTAGATACCCAAAGCCAAGAAAAGGGTACAAATAGCATCCTAATGAGATTATATCATGCTGCTAGCATTTTGAACTTCTTCAACAAGGACCCTCAGAGAACAGATTGAGATCAGAGATTAGTCATGGAAGGATACCTTGGGCATCAATGTGTGCTAGTCTCAAGAACATGTTGGTAATCATTCACACTATTGAAATTGTTTGATACTATTTTACCATGCTTTCATTTTCATGAATAATTTTGAGGCTGGGAATAATTAGCTTGAACCATAATGTGGGCCTGATGTAAATAATTGATTCTCTTCCTTGGCTACATCTATTAATTTCATTGTACCCTAAAAATATTTCCATAATGTTTAAAAATTTGGGATATATAGGACTGAAAAATGTCTCAGTGGTTAATATCACTTTCAGCTCTTGCAGAGAACCAAAGTTTCACAACCATCTGTACCTCCAGTTTCAGGGTGTTCACTGTCATCTTTGGCCTCCTTGGACACAATGCATGCATGAAGTGCACAAACAGACAGACAGACAAAACACCCATGCACATAAAGTTAAATTAAAGTTAAATTTTGAAAAATTAAAATGAGCAAATGAAAATAAAATTTAGGTTACAGCCCAGATGTGTTCCATTAGCAATACAAAAATTGCTTTAAAATGTTACCTGAATGAATAACTTTCTCTGAGTGTCTTTTTCTGTGTGTCTGTCTCTATCTCTTTGTACATCTCTCTCTCTCTCTCTCTCTCTCTCTCTCTCACACACACACACACACACACACACACACACACACACACACACATACACACACACAGAGAGAGAGAGAGAGAGAGAGAGTTTTCAAGATATCTTTTCAAAATGGTTAAAAGAGAAAAAAAGTTACTAAGACGTGGAGACTGAATTTCAAATGACTGAATTTGAAGCACTGACATAGAGTACGCACATGCCTTAAAGACTGGAGATTGGAAGAGATGTATATATTTGTTTGCCTCTATGAGTCTACATTTTTGTCATCTGTAGTCTGAGGTAACAAGACTGTTATGAGGGTTAAAAAATAATAGTACATAGCATAATACCTAATGTAAAATAAGCCTTCATGAAAATATAGCTCCTAGCCCCCTGAGCATGATAATGACCTTTAAATTAAATAACTGTTGGATCTCACATTCTGTCTGTATGCTTTCCAGTGGACAGGGGGAATTTTTTTAAAGTACTGGGTATAGCAAATTTACATCAGTTCCAATATTCAAGTGTTGATATCTGATGTCTGCTTTAGCTGAATGTGATGCTAGATGAGAAATTTTCTAATTTGAACATGGACCTGGGAAATCATAAAATTGTTTTTGTCTTTGGAGATGCCTCAACTGGTTTCCATCTGATTATATTTTCCATAGTTATGTGAATTCAGTGACATGAAAATGAAACTGTGTGTTTGGTGGGAAAGTTTTTTGCCTAGATAACAGAAAGGAGTAACAATCTGAAAGGAGAAAATAATATGATCAGTTTTTGGTTTCACAAATCTTCAGCATAATTGAGGACCTCGAAATGCTTATGAAACATATCAAAATACTAGTTTTTCCATGCATTGGCTCTATGCAATTCCATCTCCCTTATGGGAGAAAATTCTTCTTGCCCTAAACATCAAAAGATACCACACTCAAAGGAAAGTCAAAAGCTGAGAGTTAGATGAGAAGCTACATCTAATAAGTTGAGAGAAATCCAGAAGAGATAATTAAAATGTATGAGGATGAATGCATATATTTTTAAAGGGGAAGAACTACCAGAAGTTGGAAGAACAGTCATAATGGAAGTATAGTGGTACAAGCAAGAGTTAAGAGGAATAACTGACCGTGAACAAAGTCATAGGAAAAAGTGCTACTTTTCTGGCTCAGTTTAAAGAATCAGAGCCAGAGATAGATAGATAGATAGATAGATAGATAGATAGATAGATAATGTATGAAATTGGAGAGAGAGAGAGATGATAGAATATTTTTACTGAGTACTTCCCATTTCAGGTATCCTCCTTGACATCTCAAAATGATGTGTATATAGTAGAGAGATGGAATAACACACCATTAAGCAAACCTCGTTGAGATTAGCCTTACATCATTTAAATGTAAGTTTCTTGAATTCGTCTCACCTTGTCCCTAACAGCCACACCCATTTCTGCCGATCTCCCATCCTTTCACCCCTCTCACTCTCTACTTCTGTCACACAGACAAACCTTCATTCAGCTCCTTGTCTAGTGTGTGGCTTCTGCTTGTGTCACCAACTTAAAGATTGAACGAGGTTTTTGTGTTTAGCATCTGCAGACAGTTCTTTAGTGATAGCTACTTGAAAATTACAGTCAAAAGTGAGGAATGATTAGTATTTAAAGTAATACTTTAGAACTTATGCAGACATGTTTTTCTTCCCATTTTCCAAATAAGTTACAAAAGCTATGGTACAGCATTTACAATGTGTTAGATGATTTATATCACCTTGAAAAGATTTAAAATACATAGAATAATATATATGGGTTATATGCAAATGCCATGTCATTTTACCTAAAGGACATGATTATCCCTAGATTTTGGTATTCTCAGAGCCTCCTGGAATGAAACCCCTGTAGATACTGAAGAATAACTAGAGTAAATCTCTACTTAGTAGTTAATGGGCACTTCAAACTCATTAAATCTAAAGATCGACTTCAAGAAAGTCTGTTTCTCTTCCTGCATTGCTTACTTCAAGAACATATCACCCTGCCAGATTAAATGTTTATTCTTGAAATCTCTGTTACTTTAAATACTAATCATTCCTCACTTTTGACTATAATTTTCAAGTAGCTATCACTAAAGATTTCTCATCTTTATCTTCTGAATCTAAGTCTCACTCATTTCCTCCCCCATCCTTGCCAAAAGGAATTGTGCACAGAGGTCACTGGGAGGATCTTATTTTAAATGAAGTAGCTCTCACTCTCCGCTAGCCCTCCGTAATTGTGTTTGGTAAGGACAGGACCAGAAATGAGTATTTGTAGAAACTCTGTGGGTCAGAAGACTTATTGTCTAAGGACTAGCCTTACAGTCACGATTTTAATCCATCCCCTCCTCTCTAGTCTCCTTACATATGCATGTTTGTTAGGATACTACTAGCTGTTTTAACAAATATGCCTAGTATTTGTTGCTCTTCTAACAGTACTAACTGGGTATTCCTGGTCAGCAGGTGACCTTTTTAGGTGGTAATTAAAGCAACTCAGGTTCTTTACAGTTTTTGAATCTTGCATCTTTGATACAATGTCAAGATCATTATGCTCATGAATCACTAAATATAAATCACTAAAGTTCACATTCCATTGTCAGGAATTAGTCACACTAGATGTAAGTAGAGCTTAGAATTTTCCCTCAGTGACAACTCTTAGAAATGGAGGAATGTTGACTTCCTTGTGATTAATTAAGCCACCTTTGCCATGCCACATGAACTCGTACACTGACTGTGCAAACTCATTTAGATAGTAAAATTTACCTGAACTTTTTAGCCTTAGAGACAACCTACAAAATCATTTCTACTTCAAATATTGGCCACAACGTTCATCTGGATCAGAAGAAATGGGGGTTGTTTTCTAGCAGACAATGTCCCTGGGGACCCTAGCTATGAAAGGAAACAAGCACTCAATGAGCTAAAGAAGCTAACTGGCTCTCCCTTCTCTTACTTTGCTCTCTACTTGTTTACAAACTAGGCAAAAACACAAGGTATGGTTATTTTCAAATATGGGCTTTTGACCTCAGAGCACCAAATCCCTCCTCTGGAGAAAACAAAGCCCAAATAACAGCTCAACTAAAACAAAGACATTATATCTGAATGCTAGCCTGGGAATGCTGCAATGGCCTATATTCATCTCCATCAGGATTTTGCTGCCTGAACACACATACAAAAAATTGTCTGGGTATATTCATGCCAGTCTTCTAAACTATCACAGAAAACCTCTGGGAGCACAGACATTTAATCATTTTGGAATGGAATGGCTTTGTGGGGACAGCATGTCTTTGGGTCTATTTCTATTCAAAGTCTTAAACTGCTTCAAGTGCCCGGATAGCCTGATGGATTAGGTGCTGAACATTGAGGCTCTCAAGGTCAGTGATTTATAGCAGCTGAAAGCTGTGAAATGTCACTCTGCTGAGAGGGCCATGCAACATTCAGGCGATAGAATTAGCAGACACTTGAACACGAATTTCAGCACCAGCTGCTCAGCTCTCTCGAGATGTTCTCCATACCCAGATGTAAGCTTCCCAGGAAGGCCTGGCTGTCAGAGCCTCAACAGCTGCCAGAGCCAAGGCTATCTAGCTATCCTTCTAAGAGTACAGGAACTAATACTGCTAATGAATACCCGATCACGGATTCCTGCCCCTCATAATTTTGTCTCTTGGATGAACAATATTTGAAAGAGGGAAAAATAGTAGAAATAGTTTTTCAACTCAGGCTTAACTCCTCTAAACCCAATTCTAGTCATTAAAAAAAAAAAACAAAAAACAAAACTTGGGGCTGAAGAGTTATCTCAGTGGTTAAGAGCAATGGTTGCTTTTCCAGAGGATCCAGGTTCAAATCCCAGTATCTACACCAGTCACAAGCATATATAACTCTTGCTCCAGGGGATCTACCGTCCTCTTCTGGCCTCCACAGGCACTGCATCTTTGTGTTACAGAGACATACAGGTGGGTAAAACAGCCATACATATAAAATAAAAATAAATAAAATTTTATTTAAGAAGAAAGGCTAAGTTATATTCTGCAACCTGTCATAGTTCAAGTGGATCTAACAGAATAATAAAATCTTAAGCCACATAAAAGAGCCTTACTCTTGGTATGTGGCATCAAAGGGTACCTACATGCATTGAAGGCCTCCATTGACCCTCACACTGGTAGCTGGTCCTCACACTAGCATTCTTGTCCTTTATCTCAGGTTTGCATCCAGATTTGCCTTCCCTAGGTTTCTCAGTAGTCCTAACGAGTTCTGGGCTTACTGTGTGTGCTCAGTAACACTTGCTCTGTATTCTCCCATCCAAACACAATACTTCAGACAACTTCTAAAGAAAAGGTTATGAGCCATACCTGCTACTATAGGACCCGGTGGTTGGGATGCTTACCCATGGTGACAAAGGATCTGGACAGTTATCAGTGTACATCAAACACTCAGCACTTATCCATTGTTCTCATTGGTTGCCCCGGAAAAGCCCCAAACCAGCTGTCTTGGGGTAAGCATTCTGATATATATATATATATATATATATATATCCCATGCTGCCAGTTCCCCAGTAATTCCAGACAGTTTTGAATTATAATCAAATAACACAGGGCCACTGTATTAATTATTATCTGCTGATTCATAAGAAATGAGCAGAACACTTAGCAGCTCAAACAGCACACATCACTAAACCACTAGGTTTAGACTCGGCACCTCTAAGCAGACTGCTGCTATGACTACGGCTGTAGTTACCTGAGATGGATCGACGAGCTCTCACTCGTAGCTGCATGATGGAGCCTTCAGTTCCTCACTACCCAGGCCACTCTCTAAGGAAAGCTGATTGTGCAGTTGATTTGTTGCTCTCTGCTCTTGATTATGAATATAATGCGAACCAGCTGCTTCAGCTTGCTTCAGCTTGACTTCCCCACAATGATGAATTGTAACCCGGAATTGTGTCTCCATCGGGTTGCTTTTGTAAAGCTATGTTAACACAGTAGCAGGAAACGAAGCTAAGCTACAGTGAAGAGTATCATCCCCTGTATTCCAGATAATTTGTGGGTTTCAGACACCTGACAAACTTGCTGTCACCACCAATTCTGATAAGCCAGACCTGACTCTAGTTACACCTGCTGAATCCGGCAGAGCCACTGGATTTACATCAAATATGATTGAGGTTTTGTTGCAGTTATTTAGTATAGGAAGATGATACTGCCAGAACTTGGTGCATATATCTGCCAGTGATGCCTGTGATTTCCTGTGCTTTGGTTTGGACTTCATTTTTAACCACACGACTCTCCTTGGTGCTGCTTCCACTGCCTTAACTTGGTTCCTGGGCTTCTTGCCAAGATTGTCATTAAGTAGTTCTATTCATTTTTAGCTGATGATGACAAGAATGCTGAACCAAACTCTTACCAACCAAGAGACTAATGTGTACATCCTGAACACAGAAAAGTGTCAAGCCAGCTTGGGAAAATGTGAGAGAAAATGAATTTAGCATATCTAGAAATAGCCTTGAGACCTTTTCCTAAGCCCATAGTACCATGGGCTTAGGAAATATCAGGAAAGCAATTCACTATAACTGACTTTTTTTTTCCAAATATATTATTTTAATTACCATTTTAAATTCTCTATGCCAGAAGCTCTAATAACAGTTTTGAATATGGTCTTATTAGTGTCATATGTATTCACATATTGTTACATAATTGTACCTATTAATTTTTTCTGCGTTTTTCATTTAGTATTACTTCAAATTAAACTTTCACATCTGACATAACAGCAAATATCCAGAATTCAGCACAATCACATAAGACTATCATGAGTTCAATGCCAGCCCAGATTATGTAGTTGAGACTTTGTCTCCAAAAAAATCATACAGAGGTTGTTGATGTGACTCAGTGACTAAAAGCACTTACTGGTCTTCCAGGGAACTAGAGCTCAGTTCCAGGTAGCCATGTAGGACAGCTCACAACCATCTATAACTCCAGATCTAGAGGATCCAAACCCTTTTCTGGAGTTCACAAGTGCATGTGCTTCTGAACATGCACAAACACACAAACATACAAACACAAACACACACAATACATGCATACATACAAGATACAGAGAGAGAGAGATACACAAAAATATAAACTTTTAAAATCTCATATATTATAAACCCCATCTGTGTATAAAGCCTAGCCATCTTGCTAGGTTGGAAGAGAGAGCTTTAGCCCACTTATATGGGATAGTTTTATCTTATTATACTTTAATATGCTGTGTTTTGTTGTCCCTTGAAAGCCTGTTCTTTTCTAGTGGGAGATAAAAAAGGAGGTAGGTCTAGAGGGGAGGGGAGGTGGGGCGAAACTGGGAAGAGTAGAGGGAAGGAAAACTCTAATCAGGAAATACCATATGAGAAAATAATCTATTTTCAATTTTAGAAAGGAATTCTGTGTGGCTTGGAAGTAATAATATGCATATAACATGTAATAAATATTTGGGATTGATACTGGATAGGGAAGTTAGAGATAATATGTTTTTAAAGTGTTATGTTCAGAGCAGCTTTATTCATGACCAGAAACTGGAAACAAGTAAATGCCCCTCAACAAAAGAATGGATAAAGAAAACGTACATTTACACAACGGAGTATTACTCAGCTGCTAAAAAGGAAAAAGAAAAAGAAATGACATTATAAAATTTGCAGGCAAATGGATGGAACTAGAAAAAAATCATCCCAGATCCACAAAGACAAAGATGCTATGTACTCATTTACAAGTGGAAATTAATTCTTAGGTAAAGAATGGTCATGCTATAATCCACAGAAAGTAACAAGGGCAGATCAAGTTGGGGATGCCTGGATCTCTCTGGAAATTGGAAATAGAACACATTTTGTAAGTGGGGTGAGCCTGGATGGGATGGAAACAGGAGAACTCAGGCAGGGGGAGGAATAGAGGGAAGCAGTATGGGAGGAGATGACAGGAACTGAGGTGGGGAGAATTTGGAGAGCAGTGTAGAAACCTAATGCAGTGGAAGCTCCTGTGAGGGTGACCCTGGTGAGGATTCCTAGTGACAGGGGATATGGAGCCGGCGCTTCAACTGGCCATCTTCCAGGCGAGGCTTCCTGTGCTGGAACTGATACACCCACCCTACCAGAAAACCTTTCACCTAAAATTTTTCCTGCTTGCAAGATGTTCTGGGATAATGGTAGCACATAGCTCATGGGAGTGGCCAACCAATGACTCATGTAACTTGAGATCCATGCCTGACACTGCCTGGAGGGCCAGGAACCAGAAACTGAATAGCCCAGAGAGCCAGGATAGAACCAAACACGACTGGCAAAAGGAGTCAGTGAAATGATTCCTAATGATATTCCGCTATACCCCTAGATCACATCATATCATAACATATCATATCATATACGCATATCATCATCAGGGAGGCCTCATCCAGCAACTGGTGCAAGCAGATGCAGAAACCCACTGACAAATGTTAGGTGAAACTCGGGAAATCCTGCAGAAGAGGGGGGAGTAAAGCTTGTAGGAACCAGAGAGGTCAAGGACACCAGGAGGACACGACCCACAGAGTCAATTAGGCAGGGATCATAGGGGCTCACAGAGACTGAAGCGGCAATCAAGGGAGCCTGTGAGAGTCTGCACCACATCCTCTGCATACGTGTTATGGTTATGTAGCTTGGTCTTCTTCTAGGGCTCCTAACAGTGGGAGTGGGGGTTATCTCTGACTCTTTGGGAGCCCAAATGGGTCTGCGCTATGTCCTCTGCATACATACTGTGATTGTTTAGCTTAGTGTTTTGTGACCCTTAACAGTGGGAATGGGGATTGTCTCTGAGTCTTTTGCCTGCTCTTAGAACCCCATTCACTCCTATTGGGTTGCCCAGTCCAGCCTTAACATGAGGATTTGTGCTTAGTCTAATTGTAAATTGATAAGCCATGTTTGGCTGATAATCCCTGGGAGGCATGCTCTTTTATGAAAAGAAATGGAGGTACACTGGATCTGGAAGAGAGGGGAGGATGGAGGGAACTTGGAGTAGTGGGGGGAGGAAATGATACAGTCTGAATGTACTATATGAGAGAAGTTTTGGTTTGGTTTGGTTTGGTTTGGTTTGGTTTGGTTTGGTTTGGTTTGGTTTTTGGTACGTTGTTTATTTGTTGTTCTTAAGGTTATATGAGGACAACAGTCCCTCAAACCTGTGGCTTATATTCTGACAAAATATGATGGCAAATTCAGACTTCACTTATGTTTTGATAGTATCTGTAACTCATTCACCAAGGAGATTCCCACACAACCACAAATATTGCATCATATGTTATTCAAGCCAACAGGACATGGATGGGACTTGTTACCTGTACTAGTTACTTTTCCTGTTGATGTGATCCCAACAAAACAACTGAAGGAAGAAAGGGTTTTTTTGGCTCCTAGTTCAACCCATCATGACCCGGAAGTGAGAGCATTGCACCCGCAGCCAAGAAGCACAGAGTGCTGGCTGCTGGATCTCAGCTCAGGTTCTCCTTTTTAATCAACTCAGGATCTCAACTCAGGAAATGATACTTTTAGACAATCTCTCACAGGCATACCCAGAGGCTTGCCTCCTAGGTGATTCTAGATACTATCAAGTTGTTTAACATTATAAACCATTGTACTACACCTGACTGACCTCAATCAGGTGTCTGAATATCAGTGTTCCTCAAATTCCTTGTCTATAAAATACCATAGAATAATTAAGGGAAACAAATTTATTAATACCGTTAAATGTCTTATAACACCCTCCAATGAGCTTTCCATGAAAAAAAAAATAAGAGAGGAAAGGTGTGTGGTTTGAATGAGCATGGGAATGATTAGATGTGCTCTTGCTGAAGCAGGGATGGCCTTGTTATAGGGAGTGTATCACCAGAGTGGGCTTTAAGGTTTTAAAAGCCCACACCAGGCCCAGCCTTTACCTCTCCCTCCCTTTCCCTCTCCACCTACCTCATTCTCGGCCTGCTCCCAGTAGTTCAGGATCTAAAGCTTCAGCTCCATCTCCAGAACCATGCCTTCTTCTTTTTTTTTAATTATTTATTATATGTAAATACACTGTAGCTGTCTTCAGACACACCAGAAGAGGGCATCAGATCTCATTACGGATGGTTGTGAGCCACCATCTTCAGACACACCAGAAGAGGGCATCAGATCTCATTACGGATGGTTGCTGGGACTTGAACTCAGGACCTCTGGAAGAGCAGACAGTGCTCTTAACCGCTGAGCCATCTCTCTACCCCCCCCCTTTTTTTAAAAAAAAAGAACCATGCCTTCTTACTGACACACTCCCCAACATGACAAGATGGGACTAACCCTCTGAAACTGTGTGCAGATCCCA
This sequence comes from Apodemus sylvaticus, assembly GCF_947179515.1. Classification (NCBI taxonomy): domain Eukaryota; kingdom Metazoa; phylum Chordata; class Mammalia; order Rodentia; family Muridae; genus Apodemus; species Apodemus sylvaticus. The sequence continues at coordinate 98,831,397 of NC_067495.1, read as the reverse complement.
ATGCTATCCAAGTTTTCTTTTGTAAGTGCTGACTTGGTCCTGCTATCTCTTCACAACAAGAGAAAAACTTATTTCAATCACAAGTTCATATCAAACACTAACATGTGTCACAAGCACTTTTCACACACAAAAGTTCATTTTTATCCTAAATGTACCCCCTCCCCATCCCCTCCAGCCCTGGGACATCATATCCTTTTTAACATAATATTTCTATTCAATATTTGGAAATTTCACATAACATCCCGATCACATTCATTTTCCAGTCCTCCCATATCCACCCCATATCCTTGTAACCTCCACCAAAACAAAAGAAAAAGAATAAAATAAAAAGTACCAAGTCCAACTGTGAATATATGGGCAATGTGTCCTTTTTAAAATGTGTATGTGTGGAGTTTTGCCTGCATGTACATCTGTGCACTGTCTACATGTAGTACCTGTAAAAGCCAGAAGAGGGCACCAGAGCCCTTGGAAGGGGAGTTACAGAAGCTTGTGAGCCTTTATGTGGGGGCTGGAAATCAAATCCTGGAGCCTCTACAAGAGCAAGAAATGCTCTTAACTGCTGAACCGTGCCTCCAGCTACTCATATCCTTTCTGATATAATAATCAGGCTTAAGACATTAGGACGGTAGGTATCCTGAAGTACAGTTGATTTGGTGATTTAGGGACATTAATCAGAATGGATGGCTAATTATTTATATATATATATATATATATATATATATATATAATTATATTCTAGAATAAGTTATATAATATATATATTATAGAATAAGTTAATAATTATAATAATTAGAATAAGTTAATAAGCTAATAATATTATAATATAAGTCTAGAATAATATATATTCTAGAATAAGTTAACTTGCTTGGCTTGAAAATGACTTGAATACCTGTACATAAACCCCAAGAATCATTTTTTCACATACAGTGCTTGGGATTTGGAATAAAAATAAAAACTTTCTTGCTTTTCTCATAGGTTCATTAGGATGAATTCCATCCTCAGGACCTTCATAAACCTCACCATGATTTGGAGGATCAGAAGTTCAAGGTCATCCTCAATTAAACAGCTATTCCAAGGTGATCCTGAACTACAAGAGACTTTGTCTCAAAACCAAATGAACGAACAACAGCCAAAAGGAAAAAAAGAAAGAAGAAAGAAAAAGAACAGAAAAAGAAAAAAGAACATTAGCAGCCCATGCCAGGTTAGCTCTTTTCAGATTCCTTCTTTTCCATTAACCTCAAATTAGTAGTAGTAGTAGTAGTAGTAGTAGTTGTTGTTGTTGTAGTAGTAGTAGTTGTTGTAATAGTAGTAGTAGTAGTAGTAGTATAACTAAAAACCTGCCTCACCCATCTGGGTCTTGCCTAAGATCCAACTTTACCATCTTCCACATCATTTCACCTTTCATGTCACCTTCACTTTCTTTGAGGTCTCAGGAAAAAAATTTCAGCAAACATTTTCTGTGAAAGAACAGAGAACAAATATTTTAGGTCTTCCAATAGGGCCATATGGTCTTTGTGGGAACAACTCAATGCAGCACTTTCTCAGCTTTGCAACCAGAAATCATCAGGAAATGAATCAGCACAGCGACATCAGAAAAAGTTTCATTTACAAAAACTAGAAATGCTGTGGTCATAGTTTGCACACCCCCCACCCCATCCTCAATCACCCCATATCCCCTCCAATCGCATACTGTCACTTCTACTTAGAAAAAAAATAGTCTTTCCTTCCTTCCTTGAGTTCCTTTTCCCAATCTGCCTTCCCCAAGATTGTCCTGAACCCTTTCTAATCATCTTTAATATTACAAGTCAAATGCCTGAGACAGTTAAAGGGAACCCACATCTTCCTGGGGCACTGGGCAAGTGTGCACTGTTAGCACTGTTAAAATTGCCACTGGCTTTTATGATAAGTTCCTTAGGTTTACACTGCAAGCACGCTTCCTAAAGCTCACTTTCCTGTATATAAGCCAAGACATTTGGGGAAGGGAAATATAACTGCCTAATGAGTAGTCATTGGACTCTCCCTTTGCAGCCCTGGCTGCCTTAGCCAACTGGACCACCATTATAGCTGCAGCAGACCTCTGGAATGCTACAAGATGATCAGAGCTGATTTCCCCAGCTCCTAAAGACATAGTCCTAGCCAAGGCTGTTTGAAACCATTCAAAGCAGAATTGTTTGGCTCCCACAAGGTTAAATAAACTTTAGATGGCCATATATTTTTCACCTTGGCCAGAGTTGGAGCACTGTCTCTGGGAATCTGGAAGAGGAAATACTGTGACTAGTACTGAGACAAGGTTGTCATTGGTCCAAAAACAGAAGCCTCCGGGGCTGTAATTGATGCTACATGGCAAGATTGGGATTGGACTGAATAAAGAGCCGAAGGAACACTCTTCTAGGATGGTATAGACATACTTCTTAGGTTCACACAATAAGCCACTGGGTCAATTGGCTGAGAAGTACTTGCCTATGCTGCCACTCCAGGCATGGCTGCATCAGGCCCCATAGTGGTTTTTCTAGAGCACTCATTTCATTTCACTTCTACTAGTGCAAGCTGAGATGGCCACGTGGCAGCAGCAACAGCAGAGGTGGCAGTGACAGCAGAACGGCACAGGCACAAGAACAGAGGCAGCCATAACTGAGCAGTTACCACGCCACACTGTAAAAGTGACAAGGCAGCCATCTGATGAACAGCTGAAGACAGAAGCCGGGCAGTTGAAAAGCAGTCAGAGCAGAGGGGGAAAAAAAGGCAACAGGAGGTGAGGCAGGAGAGGACAGAGAGACCATGCTAACAATGGAAAGGCCTCGCGAAGCCGGCAAGGAGCAAACTAAAGACTGGGGTTACCAGTAGAGTTTCAGAAATATTCATCTAGTCTTCAGACCTAAGGTTCTCAGATCCCAGGTTTAAAATTCCAACAGAAGCTTCTAACAGCGACCAAAGGTCACCATGCCCAAGGACTGCATTCAGAGTTTAACCCTTGGAAGGCTGAGTTCCGTTCAGGTATCTAAGGCCTACAAAGACACAGTAACACTTGAGGGTGTCAGTTGCTGTTGCCTCTGCCCACCAACCGCCACCACTCGCTTCTGCCAAATACCAAAGCAGAGGAACCACCATGTAACGAGCTTCTCCTTGGCTGCCATGGTTTCTAGCTAAGTAAAGGAAAAGAATCTTTAGCCAAACAGTAAGTGGCAGTGCTTTGTCAGAAATGTATTCCTTACATCCAGACCCAAATTGGTTGCCTTTCTTAAAATATTCTTGTGGTGATATGGATCTTTGATTCACAGTATTTAAAACAATTTGATACTGTGTGCTTAATTTCATGATGATGGACAAAAAATCTTCATCAAATTGTTTAAATTTCATGGAGACTGTTTTGTTTACTATTATACTTTTCATTTCTGTTTTTTTATTTTTGAACTTTTTATCAATTCTTTGTGAGTTTCATATCATGGACCCCCCCCCCAGCCTCACTCATTTTCCTGTCCCCTTTTATCTATCCTTCCCTCTTACAAGCTCTCCTGCCAAAATAAAACACACACACACACACACACACACACACACAGCATAGAAAAAATATCTTATCATGAAAACTGTAGTATGCTACAGTGTGCCCCACAGTATATCCCTCTGTCCACACATCTTTACTTGCAGATGTTCATTGCTATGAGTCATTTGGTCTGGTTTGAGATCTCTGGCTTCTGTGACACAATCAGTATTGGATCCTCACTGAGACTCCTCCCAGTTATCCAGTTGTTGTTGGCTTTGGAAGAGCAGGACTGACCCTTACGCTCACCCCACTGTTCACAGCTGATATAGATGTTGTGGTAGGCCGATTGAGAGCCCTGGATCTGAGCCGGGGTGGTAGGTAAGCTGGTCAGCGAGCTCCACAGTGCTGCCCAGTCAAGGCCTGGGGCCTGCTCTCCCAAGTGCTGCGGCCTGAGAGGGACTGACTGGGCCAGCTCTCCTGCTCTCACTCCCTCAGGGCAGGCTCACCCATGCCTCAGGACCACATCCATGGTGCTGCCCAGGCAGTGAGGAGGCATGGCTAGCTCTCCTGCTTTCAGAGTTAGCTCTCTCAACTATCCCAGGTGACAAGCGGGGAGAAGAGAAGGGCATTGGCCTACAGCCATGTCACCTCACAACAGATGAGTGATGGAGCCAGCTCACCCTCCCTCTGAACCCCAAGGTCATCTCTCCTGACTGCCTAACATGTTGAGGTGCAGGAGGCAGGGCTTCTCCCTTCGCCTAGGCCACCTCATGAAGAAGGAGTGGTAGGGTCAGCTGTCCCTAGCTCACACCCTGGAGGCCGGCTTAGCCACACCCCCACCACCAGGACCTCTACTGGACTATCTGGGCAAAGAATTGCTCTCCCAAGTGCTACCAACAGTGAGGGGACCAATTCTCCAAAGCACTGCAGCCTGTGACAGGAGATGGCCCTGACTAGGAATATCCTCATGTTCTATGGTATTAATATGATTCATGGGCTTTCACACTGGCCCCCTGCCTGCTACTAAGTAGTCATGGACCCAGACATGGCCGACAGCAACAGCTCGGGTTGGGACTGCACTATGGCTCCAGACAGTGGGGTTGACCACACACTACAGGTGACTCCCCTCTAGCACCATCTGAGAGTCTCCAGTTCCACCTGCACATTATGGTAGCTCCCACTGTAGGCTGGCCACATAGCTCACAAACACCCCACCCCCCCACCCCCGTGTGACCATCCTCAGTAAAAGCCGTATGGCATGATGGCAAATGCTTATCTCTAACCCTCATGTTGAGGTGCAAGCTGTGCTCTAGAGAGCAGGCAGGTCTATGGATGGTGTAGAAGTCCGCAGGTCTCTGTAGGTCTTCCTCATCCCTTGCTGACCTGTGTGCTGGTAGGCCGGGCTCTGTGTGTCTGTGGCCCACCTGTGCTGTGGGGTGGAGGGAAGGTCTGTGGGTGTCTCCGCCCACCACGCCCCACAACTGAACTCTTCCCTTCCCTTCTTTTTCATCGTGCATTTCCAGAGTGTGAAAAAAAAATAAGAAACACCCAAAAGCGTTCCCAATGTGCTTTCCAAAGAATCTTTGTTCACATTTACAATCAAAACTTGGGTGTTTTTGTTTAGCCTGGTTCCATTCGATCTGTGCTCTCAGACCTAACAAATAAAGTTCCTTGCTGGAGATTGCCAGCAGTAATTAAGCCATTCCTAGTGTTAAAAGAAGAAATGCCTAAAATACATTCCTTCAGGGTTGTCTGTAGGCCCTTAGCCCCGTGAATTTCAGTCCTTGTTCCTTATCTATCAAAAAGAGTCGCTCCCCGGCTATGAATGTGCCAAACATTTTGACCAAGTACTTATCTGCACAGCCACAAAACCAATATCATCTGTTAGGGAAAAACAATTTCCTCTGGCAAGTAGAGACAGCCTAATTGCTTAATCTGACATATTATTAATGGCTCAAGCCAACCAAAAGCATAATGGATATTGATAACCAGTGGCAGGTTGGACATTTGATGCATACAGTATTGCTGGAAATTACTTACATCAAGGGTTGCTACTGACCGTCAGACTAAATTGCTCAATCTCCATGGATTTCATTAAACAGTTCCATCAACTTGATAAAGTGGCAAGACAAAAAGTTAGCCCATTAACTATAGCGCTAAAAAAAAAAAAAGAGGCTAACAGAGTGGAGGACATTTACAATATTTATATTCTGTATCAATGTAAAAATATAAATCTCCTAGGTAAAATTATACTTTGGATGTTGGGGACAGTTTTACCTTCTCTCCATTTAAACGGTCTGGGGAACTGGGCCTAAAACTGAGCCATTACCTGGAAATAAGCATGACTTGGGAAGAGCTGACAGTGACATTGAGCTTGATGCTTCTAGATGTTCAGGATCTGATTCCTCATGCACTGGTCTTTTCTTGAGAATAACCAAGACAAGTCTGTTTTCATTTCCTTCCCATTTACAGAACTATTGGTATGGGTTAACATGTAGACTGAAACTGATTTTCCCAGTCTCTTTTGCATAGATATGCAGTTCTGAGCCTCATTTGTGTAGCCCTGGCTGTCCTGGAACTCACTCTGTAGGCCAGGCTGGCCTCGAACTCAGAAATCTACCTGCCTCTGCCTCCCAGAGTGCTGGGATTACAGGTGTGCGCCACCACGCCCAGTTAAGTAACCACAGGAAAATTATTTATAGCACATTAGGAGTTCCAATTTACACCCTCCTCTCTAAGACCTTAATAATACTCCTTCCATATGATCAGTAATAGAAAAGAGTCTTGAAGATTAAGTTGGACCCCAAAACTTAAAGTGAGAAATTTTCTATGAAGCATAAAAGAATAATAAACACTAAAACCCAAAACAGCCAGACTAGGAAGAACAAAAAGAAGCCTTCAGCTCTCTGGATATATGGAAAAGTTATTCATCTTGGTCTTTGTATGAGACTCTTAAAAGGGAACAAGGGATGCCTGCCTTTGGATCCCTTTTCCTTAACTGGGCTGCCTGGTGGGAGAAGATGCACCTAGCCTTCCTGTAATTTGATATGCCAAGGCCTGTTGGTTTCCGGGGGAGGCTTCCCCTTTTCTGAGGAGAAACAGAGGAGGAGTGGATAGGAAAGAGGAAGAGGGGAAATGGAGGGAGGACTGGGAGGAGAGGAAGGAGGGGAAACTGCAATCTGGATGTAAAGTTTAAAGAAACCTTCAGAGCTGGGCATATGGATGCATTCCTAGAATCCCAATTCTGGGGGCTGAGGGAGGAAGTTCAGTAAATCAAGGTCAGACTGATCTACTTAGGCACTGATGAGGAAAGGGGCATGGAGTGAGAAATCTAGGATGCCGATGCCACGCACGATCCTTCAAATACAATTCAATGACCTATGAACTGCAAAGCACTGTGAACAGTGTACAGCATGAACCACCTATGACCATCATTACCTTCCCAAGAAAATTGGAGGAAGAAAATACCATGATTTGACAGGAAAAGTCCACATTTGACAGAAACAGTTCTTTGATATTTTTTATACATTTATTTATATGTTATGTGTATGAACATTTGTCTGTATGTGTGTATGTACACCAACCACTATATGCATGCCCAGTGCCTGGGGAGGCCACAAGAGGGTGCTAAATCCTCTGTAAGTGACTTGGTGGTTGTGAGTCACCCTGTGGGTGTCAGTAAATAAGCCTGCATCCTCCACAAGAACAGCAAGAGCTCTTAATTGCTGAACCAACTCTTCAACCCAGATTTGTGTGTTTTAACTTTCTAATACATATGCTTTCAGACACACAGGTAACTGACTCGAGAGGGGAACAGTCTTGGCATAATCTTGCTAACATTCACCTATCACTATACCTTGAACAAAGTGCTGTCGAGTGTCGTTTCTTTTGATTCCCCTAAAGAATCCCAAAGAGAGGCAAAGGTGAGGTGCACAGTCATTACTATATGCTCAATACTTTCTCCATTTCCAGCTCACATTCTTTGGAACCAAGAATTGTGTTTCTTTTTTTACCCTTAGCATGCCCTAAAGAACCTACCGCCCAGCAGACAATTATAGGTACTCACTTAAATACAACAGCAGTATTAAAACTACTGACTCATGGGATGGAGTAAAATGCTTGATAGGCAAGTATGAGGAATTTAGTTCAGAGCCCCCGGCACTTATGCAAAAAGTAGGACATGGTAACATATGCCTTAAGCCCAGCTGTGGGGGATAAAAGGGGGGATCCCAGGGACTTGCTGAGCATTTGGTCAAGAAGATACTGTGATCTCTGTGTCCAGTCAAAAATCCTGTCAGAAAGAAAGAAAGAAAGAAAGAAAGAAAGAAAGAAAGAAAGAAAGAAAGAAAGAAAGAAAGAAAGAAAGAAAGAAAGAAAGAAAGAAAGAAAGAAAGAAATCCGAGTTGATGGAAGAATTCCTGATGTCATTCTCTGGCCTCTACAGATACCTACTCAGGTGTATACACTACGTTCAAATATGCACACACACACACACACACACTAACTACTGACTCAAAACCAAACAACCAGGAATGAAAGACCAACTTTACCATTGCATAATCTTAAGAAGCTAGCTCACCTATAAGCCTCAATATATGCCACATGCAAAACAGAAGCAATAACAGTATTTTCCTAAGATAGTGTCCAGAGAAACAAAAGAGTAATACACAGAGTGCATTTGGCACAAGATCTGCCCTGTGTCCAAGAAAAGGTTGTTACACGTAGTATTACTTGAATGCATGAAACACAATTACCAGAAAGAAACTAAAGAGTAATGAAAGCAAGAATCAAGGTACAAAACCTTCGAGATGCCTTTGTCCTACAAAACGATGATTTAAAATGGTATGTGAACAAAATGAGATTTGCACAGCATAGACCTAGTTCCAGGAAAGGAACAAAGCACTCTGAAGGTGAAGAGGAAAGAGATGAGGGAAGAATGTCCCAAAATAGATTCAGAAACCCATCATTTGGCCTGGAAACCTGAAAACTCAAAGTTTCAACTCCTCTGAATATTGTTTTCTGACTTGAAAATGTGAGCTCTGTTACATTAGGATCAAAATACCCTGGCATGAGCTGCAAACATCTGGGCTCTTGCTATAAATTCCTGCCTGTGACCGAAGCATAATGAAGTTGGAGCTTTTGTGTTCATTTTTCAACCTGCATAAGAAAACTAGAACTCCAGAAAAGGAAGAAATGCAACTGTTCCTATTAGAGTCTATTTGAGTCTATTTGGAGCCAAAAACAACAAGTGCTTGCCAGTCAAATCGAAATGTCTTACCAAGCATCCCAGCTGAGCAGAGAGGAGGAGGCATATACAAGTGGTCATTTGTCTTCCTCCAAACCCAAAATACATGTGACCATTTCGTTGGTACTCTGAAGAACACCACCCCAGCACACCCACAGAGGTGGCACTTCAGTTTGACACATGAAAGATGGTAGCAAGGTAAATGCTCCTTCCTCTGGCTCAGTGGCAGCTCTTAGTGCCTGCCAAGACGGAGTTGTTGCGTATTTGCATCCTCACACCTGCTGTCCTCCTGGCTCATAAAGGAACTTGTATTAAAACATCGGCAATCCAAAAATGATCACAAGCTTACTTCTGACCATTAAGGACTGGTATATGGTTGTTTGTCCCAGGACATTTCAGGCACAGATATGGTTAGAATTTAACCTGGATGGGATAGAATGGAACTCCACAGGAAGAACAACAGGGTCAACCAACCTGGACCCTTGGGAACTATCAGAAACTAAACCACCAAGCAAAGAACATACACAGGCCTCCCTGCATATATGTAGCAGATGTGCAGTTTGGTCTTCATGTGGGTACCCCAAGAACTGTAGCAGGGGCTGTCCCTTAAGCTGTTGCCTGCCTGTGGATCCTACTCCCCTAACTGGGCTGCCTTGTCTGGCCTCAGTGTGAGACAATGCATCTAGTCCTGCACTGACTTGAGGTGCCAGGATGGGTTGGTACTAATGGGGGGAACCTCCCCTTTCTCAGAGGTGAAGTGGAGGGAGGTATGGGGACAGGGGCTGTGTGAGGAGGGACTGAGAGGAGGGGAAGCTTCAATCAGGATATAAAGTGAGTAAATTAATGAGAAAAAAAGAAAGTATGAAATCCTGCCGGAAGTGAAAAGGCAGAAAGTGCTGAGACAGAAAGCCCAGACACAGGGAGGATGAGTAAATTTGGGCACTTCAATTTGAAATAGCCGTGACTCCGCACACATAGTGCCATCTTGAGTTTGAGGAGGGGTTCAGGGATATGGGCCTCCCAAAAGCAATACTCCAATGTGAAGGGCTGTTGTGCCAACTCATAAAATACTTGTCTAACAAAACACCGGCCCTGCTTTTCCATCATCTTACTGTGGGTTATGAACATGAAGGTTCCCTTCTCCAAATATTTTATATTTTCCTCAGACCGGCACTAAAAATTGGCTATACTACTCTCATGCATGAATTATAAATGACTCCATACTAGTATTTATCTTTTTATTATTCTCTAAGTTTGTGGAAAGTTAAAATGGTATTCTATATTCCTTATAGAAATCCCCGGAACTTTCAGGGTTACTAAGTATTAAAAATAACCCTTGGGAAACCTAAGTACGATCTTGCCCCTGCACACATGAGGCCTGTGACGCTGACTCAGTTACATAGCACCCCTGGACCCCAGGCGGCCCTGAATAACGGAGATGATTTCATGTGGACTCAAAAGTACTTCTAGAACTGAGGTTAGTGAACTTGAGGTGTAAGAAGCCACAATCTACAAGGTACAAGGTGAAGGATAAAATTGTTCATGTATCAAAACAATCTCATATGTAGCATAAAGTAAAAGGAAATTTTACCATGATTTCTTAAAGGTAAGGCACGGAGTTTCAATATGAAACTTTCCTGATTTGAAGTGGCACTGGGAAAGCACCTGATTCCTACCTGCACTTTGGATTCCCATGTGCCTTTTGCTCAAATAAAACCAGTGAAAGCATAGCATACTGTTACTTAAATTTTATAATTGAAATCTTTTTCTGATAAACTCCCAGGAGTTCGGTATCACAAATACCTGACTAAATATGAGCTGCATAGTTTTAGTAACATCCATAGTTTTAGCTTTATATCCATGGTCTGGTCCCTGCCCAGCTCACCAGCATTGTCTCTGCTGCTTTGACAAACCCAAAGGCCCAGTATTGACAGAATTGTGTATAATTGCAGGACATGGTAAAGTACACCTCTCATCTGAGGACACTATAGGTATAAACTAATGCCAGCATCTGGTGAGGGGACTGTGAGTTCAGGGCCAGCCTGGGCTGCATACTGAGACTCCATCTCAAAGAAGCAAAACAAAAGCCAAAAAAGGGATAATAGTCCTTAGCTAGCTAAGCAGCCCCAAAAGTGTAGACAAGAAATTTTGTTTCTGGTATCAGTTTCTCTGGGAGGGTGTCAGATTACAGCCTAATATAACTTATAAAATGATTCAGAGGAAGTAAAGGGAAGAGGAAATAGAGGAGAAAGGGGAATAAGAGAGAAGGAGAGGAAAACAAAGGAGGAAAGGAGAGGGAAGAGGAAGTTGAGGTGTGGTTAGGTGAGGAGAGAGAAGGGGAGGAGGGGGGAGAGGAGGAGAGGGGAGGGGAGGAGCAAAAAGATTATAAATGAAGTGAACTGAACAGGCAGCCCCTTCCCGAAGCTATAAAACAGCATGTCCACTTCAAGCCTTACAATCAGAGACACAATAGGCAGCCTAACAATGGAGGCAAACTCGAGCAGAGCTGCCACAGCCTTGCACCACCCAGACAGCACTAGAAAACACCAAGGACATATTCTCCAGACCCTCAAGAGAAACAACACTAACACTTAGATTTCATAGTTTGGCTCTCCAAACGTGTTATCATTTTCTGTGTTTCAAGCGACTCATTCATAGTATTTTACTATAGCAGTCTTAAGAATTGAAAATACCCATAGATGTACCTCCTGAGTCGTTTCATTTTAAACTGACCCTTGGATCACAAGAAGTAGTCAGCCATGGGGAGACTGGATCTGAGAGAATTCTCAAACAAAGAACGGAATGTCTAAAGGTCCTGAGGCAGAGATAGCTTGATAAGCTCACAGAACCGGAATAGAAGCAGGATGCCTGGAGAACCAAGCAGAAAACAAAGAAAGGTTTAGAGGGGGAAGATTGTGCAGGGTTAATAGACCACAGTAAAGAATTCAGCTTTTGTTTAAGGTGTGATGGAATGGTTTAAAGTTTTCCACTACATTTAGAGTGAAATCCTAACTCCTGATTATGCACTAAAACACCAAGCAGGATTTGTGCTTACCCTACTCCTATCCTTTTCACTAACATGGTCCTACCCTCAAGGCTGTTGCATTCTTCAGGGTCTGTGTCCTCTGAGTCCTTTATCCTGGAATGATCTCACATACCTCGGACTGGCCTGGCTCTTTCAAAACACTCTTTCAAAACACCTTTTCCAAGGCTGAGGATGTAGATGAGTAGTAAAGTGCTTGCCTGGAATGTCCATGGCTCTGGGCTCAGTTCTGCAGCACTGTAGAACATAGACATGGTGGCGCATACCTTAATACCTCAGGAGGTAGTGCCAGGAGGATCAAAAGTTCAAGGTCACCCTTAGCTACATAGTGAGTTTGGGGGACAGCCTCGAATACATGAAACTCTGTCTAATAAAGAAGCGCTGGGGCTGGAGAGATGGCCCAGCAGTTAGAAGCACTTTCTGCACTTTCAGAAGACCTGCAGGCCGCTCCACAATTCCATGTCTGGGGATCTGGTGCTCTCTGAGTTCCCTCTTCTGGCCCAAGTTGGTACCAACGTGTACATGGTACAAAACACTCAAATACACATAAAATAAAACCTTTATATACTTCACCCCCCAAAAGAAATAAACATCCTAATGAAACTCATTATTATATAGAATTGATACATGAAAATTATCATAATAATTGACAAAAATAAAATTTTAAAGAAGGAAAAATAAGCCACTTCTTCCACAAAGTATTCTGAGTTTTCCCCAATCTTGGATTATGTCACAGCACCTCATGTTTGTCCTTTTGGAACACGCCATGTGCTGCATTCATTCGTTTATCTTTTTCCTGTCTCCTCAATACATCATACCAAAGCCCATGGTATGACACATAGCTCAGAAGAGATACTCTATACATTTATTAACTAATTTATTTATTATAGTCACCTCTCAGTATTCTTGGAGTATTGATTCTAAGGACTTTTACAAATACGAAAGTCCCTTATATAAAATGGTATTATATACAAATATATATTATATATTATAATATATAATACACAGTATATATAATATACTATATAATATATAGTACTTCATACAAGCCTAGTATATTTGCCCACAGACTTTAAATAATCACTATACTAATTAGAATACCTAGTGCATTATAAAGAACTATGTAAATAATTGTTGAACTGTATTGTATAGAAAATTATGACAATACAATGTCTATATGGGTTCAGTATATATGCTACTGTTTTCCAATATTATGACCCTACGTTTTCTAAAATGTGTGAATTGGAATGTACAAATAAGAAGTAAAAAAATGGGCAGTGGTGACACAGGCCTTTAGTCCCAGCACTTGGAAGGCAGAGGCAGGCAGTTCTCTAAGATCTAGGCCAGCCTGGTCTACAGACAACGTTCCAGGATAGCCAGGGCTCCACAGAGAAAACCTGTCTCAAATTAAATAAAATAAAATAAGGATGATGGACTATATTTTTGATAGTCATCATATTTATTATTGAGTAAGTTTACTAGCTATATAAACCAGGTCCCTTATCAGGATAGCAGTTATCGACCATCCTGTGTAAATTTCTTTGTTTTATTGTGCTGAAACTTTGATCAAGTCTTGTACTGATGCAAAACTTTTTCTTTCTAGATTGACATAAGATTTCCTATTTAAACCATAAAAATATTTGTGCAAGGACTGGAAAATCACACTGCCTCATTGTGACAGTTTACCCTGATTAAACATTGCACAGTGTCATAAAAGTAAAAAAATTTCAAGATTATAAATATACTGTCAGAAATATTAATAAGGAATCAAATATCCATTCAGACTGCTATCACACTTTATCAGCAGGCAGAAGCATGGCACATCTTTAGATAATTGTCACCATAATCATATTGCAGAAATTCAGCTGGGAAAATATACTAGAAATGAAACCTTTTATCATTTCATTTATTATTTCATTTATTATTATTGTAAGGGGGCGGGGTTCCAGTGTGTGTGTGACAATCACTGTGAGTTCCAGGGAACAAATTCAGATCATTCAGCTGTATCAAAAGCACTTTCAGTCAATGAGCCATCTCACCAGCCTCATTTAGAATTGATGTTACCTAAAAATGGACAATGAAATTGAACGTGAAAGAAAACTATCACATGCAGCCAAATACCAGTATCTAGAAAGCAATGACAGGTGCTGTCACTTTAAAAAACCATCTTTCCACATCTCTAGAACATCTAGTGTAGAATTCCTCGGATTACCCAATGAAAGTTTAAAATCCTTGTTCCCAGTGACTGACATATGACTGGTGTAAAATCTTCAAATTAATGCATATAGATGTCTGTGAGTTGTCTAGCGCCGACTCATGAGTTACTAGTCAGAATGTGGATAGGTAAACATATGAGGCTGACTCTAGTAAATTTCCTGTCCTGAAAGGGAATCAGTTCAATTAGGCAGCATAGAGACTGTGGTTCTCCCTCCTCTAGGCAAACCTTTCTAAGGAACCTAGTTCCCTTGTGATTGACCATCACTTCTCACATTGTACAACCAGCAGAGGAACTGGGAGCTCCCCTGTAGGGTGACAGGACAATTTCACAAAAAACAAAAACAAAACAACAAGAACAACAAAACAGAGCCCCAGCATCTGATTTGCAAACACTGATTAGAATAAAAAAGATCGTGGAGACTCCGTGGCCCAAAACTTCACAAAGAAAACATCCCTCACCCCAAATTCCACCTTGTTTCACCTGAAACCTTTTTTCTAAAAGCCTCCACCCTCCATACAATATTCCTATACTAATCAAAGGGGAGTGGGTGCTTTCTCTAGTTCCTTGCTTTTGATTTATACTGTTAACTAAAAAGCCACAAATCCACAGAGAATACAACAATATTTACATTTGTAGTTTTCCATATTAATTTTTCCAAAACTCTGCCAGTTAACCTGTGCTCCAAACAAAAAGACATTAATTAGGTACACTGAGGAGCACAAAACCCTTGTCATCCTGGAGCTAGGGCAGCAGAGGCAAAAGAACTGCAGTAAACTCCAGGCCAGGCAAATCCACAGCGAGAGACACTCTCAAAAAATATCCAATATAGTGGCTGTAGAGATGTCTCAGCAATTAAGAGCACTTGCTGTTCTTGCAAAGGACCAGGTTCAATTCCCAGGACCAACTTGACAGTGCAAAACCATCTATAATGGCAATTCCAGGGGATTCTATTCCCTACTCTGGCTTATGTGACTACTGTATGCATGAGGTACGCAAAGATATATGCATGACGTACACAAAGATATATGCATGAGGTACACAAAGATATGCATGAGGTACACAAAGATATATGCATGAGGTACACAAAGATATATGCATGAGGTACACAAAGATATATGCATGAGGTACACAAAGATATATGCATGAGGTACACAAAGATATATGCATGAGGTACACAAAGATATATGCAGGCAAAACACCCATACACATAAAATAAAAACAAATCTTAAGTATATTAATACACACATACACACACACACACACACACACACACACACACACACACACATATATATATATATATATATATATATATATATATATATATATAGAGAGAGAGAGAGAGAGAGAGAGAGAGAGAGAGAGAGAGACTGGAATTACACACACTTGTGCTCAATCATATTGGCACTAAGAATCAAACCTGAGTCCTCTAGAATGACAACCAGTGAGCCATCTATCCAGCTCACCTGAACTTTTTTTTTTTTTAAATATTCTTCCTTTTTTATTTATTTATTTATTTATTTTTTATTCGATATAATATATTTACATTTCAAATGATTTCCCCTTTTCTAGCCCCCCCCACTCCCCGATAGTCCCGTAAGCCCCCTTCTCTTCCCCTGTCCTCCCTCCCACCCCTTCCCACTTCCCCGTTCTGGTTTTGCCGAATACTGTTTCACTGAGTCTTTCCAGAACCAGGGGCCACTCCTCCTTTCTTCTTGTATCTCATTTGATGTGTGGATTATGTTTTGGGTATTCCAGTTTTCTAGGTTAATAACCACTTATTAGTGAGTGCATACCATGATTCACCTTTTGAGTCTGGGTTAACTCACTTAGTATGATGTTCTCTAGCTCCATCCATTTGCCTAAGAATTTCATGAATTCATTGTTTCTAATGGCTGAATAGTACTCCATTGTGTAGATATACCACATTTTTTGCATCCACTCTTCTGTTGAGGGATACCTGGGTTCTTTCCAGCATCTGGCAATTATAAATAGGGCTGCTATGAACATAGTAGAGCATGTATCCTTATTACATGGTGGGGAATCCTCTGGATATATGCCCAGGAGTGATATAGCAGGATCTTCTGGAAGTGAGGTGCCCAGTTTTCGGAGGAACCGCCAGACTGATTTCCAGAGTGGTTGTACCAATTTGCAACCCCACCAGCAGTGGAGGAGTGTTCCTCTTTCTCCACACCCTCTCCAACACCTGCTGTCTCCTGAATTTTTAATCTTAGCCATTCTGACTGGTGTAAGATGAAATCTTAGGGTTGTTTTGATTTGCATTTCCCTAATGACTAATGAAGTTGAGCATTTTTTAAGATGCTTCTCTGCCATCCGAAGTTCTTCAGGTGAGAATTCTTTGTTTAACTCTGTACCCCATTTTTTAATAGGGTTGTTCGGTTTTCTGGAGTCTAACTTCTTGAGTTCTTTATATATATTGGATATTAGCCCTCTATCTGATGTAGGATTGGTGAAGATCTTTTCCCAATTTGTTGGTTGCCGATCTGTCCTCTTGATGGTGTCCTTTGCCTTACAGAAACTCTGTAACCTTATGAGGTCCCATTTGTCAATTCTTGCTCTTAGAGCATACGCTATTGGTGTTCTGTTCAGAAACTTTCTCCCTGTACCGATGTCCTCAAGGGTCTTCCCCAGTTTCTTTTCTATTAGCTTCAGAGTGTCTGGCTTTATGTGGAGGTCCTTGATCCATTTTCACCTGAACTTTTTTATTTGTTTTTTTTAAAGAAATGCTTATCTTTATCTGTTTGTTTTGTATAAACTTTCAGCTAATACTACAAGGAAAAATGTTTGAAACCAAGCATCTCTGTCTTGTTATGGTAGAGCTAGACTGAGATAGTAATGTATCAAATGCTTTAAGCAGAGGGAAAGGCAATAGACCACTTCAGTTGTATAGTAACTGTGCCGGCATCTGAAATTTTTAAAATGTTGAAGTTATGAAAGAAGATTTCAGATTAAAGAAGGGTCAGAGAGACATAACAATTGTGTACCTGTTACTATTTTGGATAATATGTAGTGGGTAATAAGAAAGAGTTCTGCCCCCACCAGGCCTCTGCAACACTCCTTCCAAGTATCCTGTAAAGCATGACTCTTAAACTTGAATAGTTAACCAAATATCTTTATGTATATAAAACTCCCAATTACATAATGCCAATTTACAATGATAAGATCTTACCCCAATATTTCTAATCTCTCCAAAACACCAGAAATACATCTGACGCCATTTGGATATCCTTGTCTCCCTCTCTGCTCTGCTCAGTCTGGTCCACCGAGCTCTCTCTCTCTCTCTCTCTCTCTCTCTCTCTCTCTCTCTCTCTCTGCCCCCCCTGCCCCTCACTACTCTTAGCTACTCCTCCTCTCTCCCCTCCAATGACTGGCCTCTCATTGCCTCAATGTGAATGGATAGGAAATATTTTGCAACATAATAAATAAAATATTATTTAAATATTAATGAAAATAGATATATCAAAGAAGCTAGAAATATAACACCCTTAGAACATTTTCACAGATTCTATGAGTGTCTGAAGCTCTGGGTTCATACTATGCACAGAGAGAAGAGGGCAATGAATAATGCTAGACCAGACTGTGATTTATGTTTGTAGAGGAAGATATTAGAGAAATAATTCAAAAATTTGAATAAAAGCTGCAGATTAGAAAAGAGTTGTGTTAATGTTCAATTTAGATAATCGTACTGTGGTTTTATAAGCCTATATCCTTGTTTATGAAAAATGCATACTAATTTAAGGATAAAGTAGAACTAATTTTCAAACAGATAAAATATAAACCTAAACCATTATAAATAAGGACAATTATAAAGCAAATGTGATAAAATGTTAAATTGAGGAAAATCTGTGTGAAGATTATCTTAGAAATTGTTTTCACTACCTTTTCAAGTGTCCTATAAATCTCAAATTATCTATCGTCTTCCTTGTTCTCAAGTCTGCTTGATGTGCTTACCTTAAAGAGCACACAATAAGATTTTAAACTAAAAAAAAAATTACTTTAACTGTGATTCCACCAATAAACCTGGCAAGATTATGCAAACATGTTAAGAACAATGCCCTAAAGCGAAAAGTGACATCTCCACACTAGCTGACCTGTTGCCAAGCAAAATGATCAAAACATCAAATGCACTAAACAAAGAAAGAATATTAAAAGCAGTAAGGGGAAAAGATTAAGTAACATATAAAGGCAGATCTATCAGAATTACACCAGACAACCTCATAAAATTGCAAAGCTTCTGTAAAGCAAAAGACACTGTCAACAAGACAAAATGGCAACCAACAGATTGGGAAAAGATCTTTAAAAATCCTACATCGATAGAGGGCTAATATCCAATGTATACAAAGAACTCAAGAAGGTAGACTCCAGAGAACCAAATAACCCCATTAAAAAATGGGGTACAGAGCTAAACACGGAATTCTCAACTGAGGAAACTGGAATAGCTAAGAAGCACCTAAAGAAATGTTCAACATCCTTAGTTATCAGGGAAATGCAAATCAAAACAACCCTGAGATTTCACCTCATACCAGTCAGAATGGCTAAGATCAAAAACTCAGGAGAAGGAACTGAAGGGACTAAGAACCCCACAGGAAGACCAACAGTGTTAACTAACCTGGACCCCTGGGAGCTCCCAGAGACTGAGACACCAACCAAAGAGTATACATGGTTTGGTCCATGGCAGAGGACTGTCTTGTCTGGCCTCAGTGAGAGAGGATGCCCCTAAGCCTCAAGAGACTTGATGCTGCAGTCTGATGAAATACCTGGGGGTGCAAGCTCTCAAGGGTGAAGGGGAGGGGAGATGGTGGAAGAACTCTGTGAGGGGGCGGCGCCAGGAAAGAAAAACAGCATTTGTTATGTAAATAAATGCACATTTTAAAAAAAAGAAGGTCGTGCTGCAGTATGCTGTTTGACCACATGAGGGCGTACTGACTCCTTTTTTTCCTTTTCTTTTTAAGTGGATATTTTCTTTATTTACATTTCAAATGTTATCCCCTTTCCTGGTTCCCCACGCCCAGAAACCCCCTATCCCACCCCCTCCCTCTGCTTCTATGAGGGTGTTCCTGCACCCACTCCTGCTTCCCTGTCCTGGCATTCCTCTACACTGGAGCATCGAACCTTCAGAGGACCAGGGGCCGCTCCTCTCACTGATGACCAAACAAGGCCATCCTCTGCCACATATGTGCCCAGGGCCATGGGTCACTCCATGTGTACTGTTTGGTTGGTGGGACAGTCCCCAGGAGCTCCAGGATGTCTGGACAGTCCACACTGTTGCTCCCTCCTTGGGGCTGCAAACCCCCTCAGCTCCTTCAGTTCTTTCTTTAGCTCCTCCATCGGGGACCCCCAAGCTCAGTCCAATGGTTGGCTGTGAGCATCCGCCTCTGTATTTGTCAGGCACTGGCAGAACCTCTCAGGTGACAGCTATATCAGGCTCCTGTCAGCAAGCACTTCTTGGCATCCACAATAGTGTCTGGGTTTGGTGACTGTATATGGGATGGATCCCCAGGTGGGGCAGTCTCTGGATGACCTTTCCTTCCATCTCTGCTCCACACTTTGTATTTCCTCCCATGAGTATATTTTTTTAACTCACCAATTTCCAGCATCTTAGAAGGAAAATGTGTGGGATATCTGAGATATCTATCCTCAGATTTCTCCTAAGCTTTCTTACAGGACAGAAATTAGAAGGACTTAGCAAAGCTAGAATGTCTTCAAAAAAAATCCAGCTTCAGCGTGGGCTGCATGCATTACCAGTCCTTTTTGCCTTATCAGCGAATTGCTTCCAACTATCCCGTATCTCTCGTTCTTCTTGACCTCAGCCCCCTTCCTCCAGCACTTTGACCCGAAGCGTTGGATTCACACTCATGAGTAAGGCTGATGTGTGTGATATTCACAGAAGCCGAGTATGGCAGTGCAGTGAAGCTGAACACATGGCTCACTGGTTAAGAGGACTCGCTGCCCTTGCAAAGGACCAGTATTCAATTCCCAACACCCAAATGGCAGCTCACAAATGGCCTCCTGGAACACCAGGTACACAAGCAGTGCATGGGGAAATTACAAAATATTTGCATAATAATAAAACACATAAAATAATTTTCAAGAACGTGGAGGTGTAAGAAACTGATTGTGGTGAGAATCTCATGCTGGCAGAATTGTCACCTCTCTCACAGAAAATGTAAATACTAATAGGAACCTATGCCTTTCCAAAACCGTGAAGGAGGGTATAGGAGCCTTCACCCCTCTCCTGAAATCACACAAAGTGCCTAATGGAGTTTGGTGTCCCTCCCCCTCGCCCCGGAAGATAAGGAAGTAGAGTGAATAGGAATTGGTAAGAATGTGTGCCTTTCAGAACTAAGCACTAAAGTTTAGAAAAGTGCCAGCCAAAAGGTAAAGAAGCAGACGGAATGAAAAAGATCATAGACCTTAGGGGGGGTTGGCAAGTCGTCAGAGTTATCACAGCCTAAGAAAATGTTCAGTAAATCGGGGATGTGTGGATACATCTATAAGCCCAGTACTTGTCAGGCTGACTGATCCAAATTCAAGAACCACCTGGGCTACACAGTGAACTCAAAGCCTGTCTGGAATGTACAGTGAAACCCTGTCTCAAAAGAAAGTAAGACGTTAACACAGTTGTAAAAGCAAGTTGCATATTCGTTTGTAACTGCCTTTACTCCATCTCCCCAAAGCTTTCTCCTCTGTGTTTTAAAGCAGAAAAGAAAGATGGGTTAGGGCTCCTGGGACAGTTGGTAGGACCAGAAGATCAAAATCTATGTCTTAGGGTTTTACTGCTGTGCACAGATACCATGACCAAGGCAACTCTTATAAGAACAACATTCAGTTGGGGCTGGCTTACAGGTTCAGAGGTTCAGTCCACTATCATTTAAGACAGAAGGATCGCAGCATCCAGGCAGGCATGGTGCAGGAGGAGCTGAGAGTTCTACATCTTCATCTGAAGGCAGCCAGAAGGAGACTGGCTTCTGCAAGCAGCCAGGAGGAAACTCTCTTCCTTACTAGGAGGAGCTTGAGCACTGGGAGACCTCAAGTCCACCTCCACAGTGACACACTTCCTCTAATAAGGCCACAGTTCTTCCAACAAGGCCACACCTCCTAACAGTACCAGTTCCCATGCTAACAGTACCAGTTCCCATGCTAACAGTACCAGTTCCCAGGCTAACAGTACCAGTTCCCATGCTAACAGTACCAGTTCCTGTGGACCAAGCATATTGAAACTACCACAATCTACCAAAAAATGTAATCTCAGAATAATAGAATTAAAACATCTGGTGCCCACCATTTATTTTAAGAGAATTGACTACTGATGTAATTACAAAATAAAATTAAAAATAACTATTTTTTTTCTGTCTGCAACTGAGGATAGAGGTAACATGTGCTGAGTCACACCACCTGTAAGGTAAGGAATGTATGTCTTTCATCAAGAAGCCTATAGCAACTATCATCTGACTGCAAAATATTTGCACATTTCTGGTTTAATAAGTTTTGAATGAGTAAACCTATAATTATGAATTGAAAGTTAGTCTGAAGGATTATTTTATAAAGTAAGATGCCACTTCAAACTGATGAATCCAAATCATGCACTTCACCTCTGTAATGCTAAATTTAATATCAATGAAAACCACACTGCCTAAAATATAGGAAGGCAACTATCAACAACCACTTTAAAAACACAATCTTTGTGAAAGAACTTTTATCTACACTAATATTTGACTTATCATAAACCTTGTCTTTAATTAACTTGAAAGACCTAGGTTTGTAAGAAACACACTGTGGGGATTCATCTATGCAGAAGTGCGGTGTGATGTAATGATTAGAAACATCCTCATACGGCCAAAAAAAAAATTATCACAGCAGTATTAACAGCTAAGCCAGACTGTCTACCAGGACACCAGCTTGTTTTCAAGACTAAACCCAAGGGCTTCTCTCTCCCACACCACCTTTCTTTTTAGTGACGAACTCCTATCAGCCAGTAGATTCCTCCAGTATTTCTCTCTGCCCAGTCCCTTGCTGTGCTACTACATACATCAGCCATGCCCAGAGCATCCCTGATCACATCTGTCTGCTCCTTTATTTCACCACTCTTGTCTGCAGAAGATCCTGGCTGTATTTGACCTTTTAGCTCTGCATTTGATAACCTAAGATCCCTTGGAACATGTCTTATGTTTGGATTTCTTCCTACTTGTATCTTATATTTGCCTGCCTGCTGCTCCTTGTAGTTGTAGCCTTCCAGCTAATTCTACAGAGGAAGTTAAAGCAGTCAATTTTAAAACGAAGGGGGGGGGGGGGGGGGACCAAGGAAAATGCTTGAAGCCTAGTTGTCCAGCAGAGGGCGCTCCTGATCAGTGCAGGGTGAGTCTGCCAGCTAACCACCCCAAACTGCCGGCTGGCTCTCAGCCTTGCCAAAACACTACCTCCTACTTCTCAAGAAAACCTGTTCTTTGTTATTTTGTTTTGTTTTTCAACGCCAGCACAAGTAACTGGATATAACTAGTGACAGCACATGGACAGCTACAGGTTTCTTTTTCAACAATATATATGTTCAGTTCATACTTTTAAGATGCAGAAACGGTAGGAAGATAGTAGTCTCTGCAGCAAGCATTTAATCAAGGTTCCAAATGCCTCCATAGAATAATAATAATTATTATTGTTCTAATTATAAAATATTTGATTGAGCCCTATAGCAAGTGTTTTGCCTTTGCTTTAACTTTCTGAACAAGTCTAATATAGAAGCCACTGTTTCTCCAACACACACACTTCACAGAGGTTTAAAGCATCTGATAAAACTTTCCTATTCATATAAGAAATTTATATGGTCAGTCCCAGTGGACATATATATCTACAAAACAACTCTAGCACCTAAAGTCAGGGAATATGGCAGAAAGATTGTCAGAGCCAGAGTGGCAGGGAATTTGCTGTGAGATTGTGTCTTCTAGGAATTTCAGAAGCTACACCCACAAAATCTCACCATGAACTAAACAAGTATGACGATGACAGACATGTCACAGTGGACAGGGGAAAGACTAAGAGGCCTCAACCCTATGAAAAAGACCACAGGAATGCTAAGAGTGAGAGACATAGCCCTCCCCAGGGAAGAGCATACCAAGTGGTTATCCAATAACAAACCATCAGCTCTGAAGACATGTATCCAAGTAACATAAGAGTGAGAAGCTCATATTTAGAACTATGTATGTATGTGTGTGTGTGTATATATATATATATATATGCATATGCATACAACAACAATAAATGAAAAAAGCTATAAATTTGAAAGAGAGAAACGAGGGTTTGGATGGAGGAAAGGGGTTGCAATTATATTGTAATGTTAAAAGTAAAAGAAATATATATTAAAAGAATAGGATGTGTGCTGCCCATGGTGCCTGTAATTGTAACAATCTTGGAGTGGCTGCTCTTGCAGAGGACTCAGGTTCAATTCCCACGACCCACATGGTGGCTCACAAAGGTGTGACTCCACTTCCGGGGTATTGGTTGACCTCTTCTGGCCTCCTTAGGCACTAGGTATGCATGTGACACATCGACTTGCATGCAGTCAAAATTATACACTTAAAATTATTTTTTAAGCCAGGCAGTGGTGGCGCATGCCTTTAATGCCAGCAGTTGGGAAGCAGAGGCAGGTGGATTTCTGGGTTCAATGCCAGCCTGGTCTACAGAGTGAGTTCCAGGACAGCCAGGGCTACACAGAGAAACCCTGTCTCGAAAAAAACCAAATAATAATAATAATAATAATAATTTTATTTTTTAAAAACACTCTCGGGGCCCAGTGAGATGGCCTAGAAAAATAAAAGGTACCTGACACCGGTACTGAAGAAGAGAATTGACTTGTACAAATCGTTCTAAGAGAACCATATGCATGCCTTGGCAGATGTGTAAACATGCACAGAGACAGAAAATAATGTGATAATAAATGTAAACACATTTTGGACATGGTGGCAACAAGGACCACAACTGAAGGACAATTGTTTCCTTGTCAGGCAACTTGGTAAGGTAGAGCGGGTCTGAGTCCCCCAAAACACACGTGAGATGGCAGGTGGCTCCCCGCTCCCCGCCAGATCTCTGGCCTGGGACACACGTGCCACACTTCCCACATAAGGAAATGTGACCTGTGGTCACACAGGCCCAGAACATCGGTCTCCATGCTAAAGGAGCAGCTAGAGGCCCCGAGGGCTTAGCCAATAAGCTCCCATTCCCAGACATTCCTCCCTGCAAAAGGTATTAATCTCTGGCCCACCCTGAGAAGTTGATACACATCCGTGTTCCACGATGACCAACGAATAAACAGTTTGGAACCAAGGGCTGTCTCTTTCATCTACCACTGCCATGGGAGCATGGAGAGGGCCTCTGCGTACAGAGCCGGACCACCTAACTCTCCAGTAGGCCTCTCTGCCCTTCCAGACAACCACTGCCACTGTCACCAACTTCACCAATGACCTAGACTAGAGCTCCCAGCCCAGGCGCCACCCACCCTGTGGACTCCTGACCCTTCATCCCTGACTCTTCTGTGCAGCACTCTAGTGGTGACTAGAGGTTGGGTGTGGGGGGAGGCGTCAGGGAATACCAGCTTTGGCTTCCCACATCTCAGAATGTGCTTTCTCACCCCTCCTGAGCAGTATCTTAGCGCTTCCCTACAGCCCAGCACCTGGCCAGCAGCGACACCCGGATGCGCAGTCAAGATCCCCACATTTTACCTCCTCAGAGGCCATCCCCAGCAGCAGGGCGGAATGCAACCCCAAACATGAGTTTTAGAACATCCTGGACTTCACAATGAGCTTGAGGCCCGCCTGTGAGATCCCATCTCAAGAAAAATAACAGGAAATATGGTCAAATAGGATACAACAACATGGGCTAGTTAAAGGATGGTTCATATTTTTAGAAAACTTGTCTGTCATGTAATTTTCCTTATGCATGTGTATATGATACTGTGGCTGTCTGTGTATATGTGTATGGTGTATGTGGTGTGTGGTAGGGTGGAGGGTGTTTTTGGTATGTGGTGTGTGTGTTTCTGGTGGGGATGTGTATGGTAGCTGGATGTGTGATGTGTGTAGGGTGTGTGAGTGGTGGCAGTGGTGTGTGTGGTGTCTTTGTGGTATGTCTGTGTGGTGTGTGGTGTGGGTGTGGTATGTGCGGTATATATATGGTGTGTGGTATGTGTGTGGTGTGTGTTGTATGTATGTGGTGTGGGTGTGGTATTGTGGTATATTTGTCGTGTATGTATTGTGGTTGTGTGTGTGGTCTGTGGTGTGTGTGTGGTGGTATGTGGTATATGTGGTGTATGGTGTGTGTGTGTGTGTGTGTGCGTGCGCATGCGCGCGCGCGCGTGTGTGTGTGTGTGTGTGTGTGTGTGTGTGTGTGTGAAGTACTATGTCAAATGTCCTGTTCTATCTACTACTCTCTGCCTGAGACACTGGCCTCTCACCAAACCTGAAGCTGACCTTTTTGCCTGAACTGGCTGGCCATGAGCTCATGAGATCCGCGTGTGTCCAGCCTACAGAGCTTGGGTTACAGGAATTTATGGTCATCCTAGATTTTTGTATGGTTGCTAGGTATTCAAACTCACATACCCATCCATGCATAACCAGCACTCTTACCTACTGAACTATCCCCTCAATCCTTGACGCTATATGTCTAAAACAATATTTGTTCATAGATTAGTGCATCTCTCAGCTTTAAACTGGGAAGCTTTTATTTGCAGTAGATGGTAATTATCACAGAGACCCACAACTGGCCAAGATGCAGAGAATTAAAGACTATAGAATGTTCAGCCATCATGGGGAAAATATAGGTGGAAAACTGCCCCACCCAAGGCTAAGAGATGGGGCAGAAAGATTGTAGGGGCCAGAGGAGGAGAATATCTATAAGAAATATCATAGCCATACATCAAGGCAGCTGTACAGATAAATTAACAGTGCTTATGACAGCAATCAGACCTTTGGAAGATCAGGCCAGACCAAATCCCTGCAAGGTTGGGCACACAATCATTGAGCACATGGTGGTTGTTACCTGATGGGGAAGGATGGGTTTAGTTTTCTCTGAGACTGTGGCTCCTAGGAGCTCAACCATGTCCACTGAAAGACTACAGAAATAAACATATTTTG
The DNA here is from genome assembly GCF_947179515.1 of Apodemus sylvaticus. NCBI lineage: Eukaryota > Metazoa > Chordata > Mammalia > Rodentia > Muridae > Apodemus > Apodemus sylvaticus. Next base: position 98,805,273 of record NC_067495.1, on the reverse strand, counting down.
GGCAGCATGAGTTTGTCTGAAGGGTATTTTTTTAAAGGACAGAGGGTTGATAGATAGGGAAGGAGATTGGATCTAGAAGAAGTAGGGATGAATGTGGTTAAGACATGTTGGACAAAATTCTCCAAGAACCAATAATACTAAATTATGTTATATTTAAGGCACTCTGTAACATAAAACTGTAACTCCAGCACTAGGAAAAATGAAGCAAGGTCATGGGGTATCTAGTGAACCACTGTCAAGTAAACTAAATAAGCCTTTTTAAAAATTGTCTTCCAAATAAACCCGAGGAAACAGAACATTTCCTCCCATCCTGCTCACTATGGGCCTGAGCAGCCTATTCCTGTAGCCTGCAAAGGGACAGGGGTTGAACCAATCACCATAGTTTCTTTTAGATTAATGACAGCCTTGCCTCCAGATACCAAACATCAGGGCATAGTTTGGGCCAATTCGAACCTTACTCTTCCTCTAATTACAGTCCTTCAAGAATAGGATTTTTATCTATTGCAATTTTGTTTTGTTCCAGGCGACCTGGAACCCCTCCTGTCTCTGCCTCCAGAGTGCAGGCATTTAAAGCATGTGCCGCCACACCCAGCTACAGCCCTGTTTCTTAGCACCTGTCACAGCAATCACTCTGTGAGGCAACTAGGGCTAGTGTTTCTCCCCAGCCAAGGCGGAAATACTTGCAGGGCCAAGTAGAAGTCATTGGGGCTTGTATTGGGCAGAAGTCTGATACAAATAGTCTTGGCTAAATATGCTTGCATAATTGTCTCAGAGGCACCCACGGACGAGCCAAGACAGCTGCTGAGACCCTAAAGGTCCAGCTCGCTGATTTGACCTGTAGTCCTTTTTGTTCAGACAGCCAGGCCAGCAAAGGAAAATCTCACAGCTCTTAATTAGGAATCAAATTTGCTCTGTTCCCACAACATCTTTGTTTTTTATGGGAAAATGGATGCCAAGGGTGCTAAAAATATCAATTTAAAGAACTGTCATTAATATTAATGAGGGGACCCTTTACAGTTGCTTGAGGGCAGGGACAGTGAGATGTCCCAGTGAGTAAAGAGAAAGGCATTTGATACTAACCTGACTCTAACTCTCTAGGACCCACATGGTGGAAGGAGAGAAACAGTTCATGATACACACATGACATCACACACACACACACACACACACACACACATAAAATGAGTGAAACAGAAAAGTTTGCAATCAAATTGTTGGGGTTCTCAAAGGCTATATATACCCTGGCTCCCTCTTCTGACAATGAGAGCCATGGAGCTGTCTCTAAGCTCGGCTTGCTGAGGAAGAGAAGTGTCTGTTATATTTTGCCTGCCTGACAGTAGCTGTTATGGCTCTATTGCCTTTATAGACTAGCCTCCTCCAAGGGGAACTGACTGCACTGCTATATATGTCACCTCAAGATGTCTAAATCACATCCATAGTTAATTCTTTATAGAAAAGAGGAACACCAATGAGGACTTTCTATTATCCTAAGCAAGACATTTTGCCATGAAGACATTTTGCAAAGCCTTACAGAGCCACCCTTGCAAACAACTGACCAAAATAAAAAATCACAAGTAGACGCTTTAGCCACCCCAACAAAGACCAGAGCGCTGATTTTTGTATAATTTTTGGTCCCTACCCCATTTCTTCTTCTTCTTCTTCTTCTTCTTCTTCTTCTTCTTCTTCTTCTTCTTCTTCTTCTTCTTCTTCTTCTTCTTCTTCTTCTTCTTTTGGTATTTTTTGAGACAGGGTTTCTCTGTGTAGCCCTGGAACTCACTCTGTAGACCAGGCTGGCCTCAAGCTCAGAAATCCTCCTGCCTCTGCCTCCCAAGTGCTGGGATTACTAAGGTATGAGCCACCACGGCGCGGCTCCTTGTCCCATTTGTAAGTGGAGCCTGATATAAATGCTAAGCAGCAACCCTTCCCTAGGAATCTGTATTCTGGGTCTCCTTGCCTGCAGTATTGTTGAAAATGAGAGAGCTTTGGTGAAGCTGCATGCCGGGCCACTGCTTCTGCTAGAGAGGCTATCCTGAAAAGCTTGCTTTTAAGGAGTACTGCAACACATTTGACCATAGTAAAACAGACACTTCAAACCGTGATATCATGAATCTGAGTTAGTGCAGGGGCAATTAAAAGATAAGTGTCATGTTATTGTCCCCTTCCAGGTTAGCATGTTTATCGGTATTGTTATTATTCAGATCTTGTTTAGGTAGCTATATTGTTCAGGTATTCTTGGGTATAGTTTCCTGGTCATTTGTAGGAGCCACAATCTTGAAGCATATTTACTGGTCCTCTGGCTCTTACAGTCTTTCCACTCTCTCCTCTCATATGTTGATCCTTGGTGCTTTGTTGTGATGGTTGTATATGTTTGGCCCAGAGAATGGCAGAATTAGAAGGTGTGACCTTGTTGAAGTAGGTATGTAACTGTAGGCATGGCCTATAAGACTCTCATCCATTACTGTGGGTGTGGGTTTTGAGACCCTCATCCTAGCTGCCTGGAAGCCAGTATTCTGTTAGCAGCCTTCAGCTGAAGATGTAGAACTCTCAGCTCCTCCTGCACCATGCCTGCCTGGATGCTGCCCTGTTCCCACCTTGATGATAATGGACTGAACCTCTAAACCTGTAAGCCAGGCGCAAATGAATGTTGTCCTTATAAGAGTTGCCTTGGTCATGGTGTCTGTTCACAGCAGTAAAACCCTAAGACAAGCCTTATGTGCAGGAGTTGTACTGTAGATGTTTTAATTAAGGCTGGGCACCTCACAAGCAGTTGTTCTCTGCATTTAACCAGTTGTGATTTTCTGTAATGATCTCTGTCTTTTGCAGAGAGAAGCTTCTTTAATGAGAACTGAAAAATACACTTAACTCTGGATATAAAGATGCTTAGAATACAGACAGAAATTATATATAGTAAAGTGGGTTCCACTCTTAGCAAATAATGACTGTTAAAGGAGGGAGAATTAATCTTCCCCAGGGATGAGTCCCCCTAATTGGTTATCCAGTACCAAGTGGTCAGCCCTGAAATAATATACACACAAGAAACACTAAATGGACTCAACAGGCTTGTACGTATATATTTATGCATATATATGTATAGCAGTATTATTAATAAAAGGAGAATATGAATTTGAGAGACAGTGTAAGACATGGAAGGGATGAAGGAAGGGAAAGGATGGTAGAAATTATACAATTTTAAAAACTGCAAAAAAGAGCTGGGTGGTGGTGGCACATGCCTGTAATTCCAGCACTCTGGGAGGCAGAGGCAGGCGGATTTCTGATTTCGAGGCCAGCCTGGTCTACAGAGTGAGTTCCAGGACAGCCGGGGCTACACAGAAAAACCCTGTCTTGACAAAACCAAAGCCAAAAGGAAAAAAAAACTGCAAAAAAGAAAAATCACGGGTATCACAAAACTATGTACAACTCTTTTTTGCAAGGTGGCAGTGGTACACATCTTTAATGCCAGAACTCAGGAGGCAAAGGGAGATAGATGTATCCTATCAGGGAGAATCTGAAGCAAGTCTGGTCTAGAGGATGAGTTTCAGGACAGTCTAGACTATATGAAAAAAAAAATTGTCTCAAAAATAGTACAACTTTTTATATATTGGTTAAAAATAAAATTAAGGGAAAACTAAACTACATTTTATTTATTTTTTAACTTTTAAAATTTTTAAGATGGATGGGTATGGGTATTTTGCCTGCACGATTGTCTATGTGCCTGCAGAAGTAACCCCAAGACTAGAGTTACAGAAGGTTGTGAGCTGTTATAGAGATGATGGAACTCAAACCTAGATCCTCTGGAGAATCAGCCAGTACTCGTAACTGCTGAGCCAATCTCTTGAACCCAATCGATCAATCAATCAATCAATCAATCAATCAATATATAAATACATTGAAATAAAATATTTATTAAATGATAGCATCAGCCGGGCAGTGGTGGTGCACACCTGTAATCCCAGCACTCTGGGAGGCAGAGGCAGGTGGATTTCTAAGTTTGAGGCCAGCCTGGTCTATAGAGTGAGTTCCAGGACAGCCAGGGATATACAGAGAAACCCTGTCTCTGGGGAAAAAATTTCAAAAAAACCAAAAAAAAAAAAAAAACCCAAAAAACAAAAAACCAAATGATGGCATCACAGGGTTTACCAAGGTAAGTGGGGAAAAGGGAAACATTTTAAACTTGCGGGCCAATCGCTCCTCGGCCTTTTGGCTAAGATCAAGTGTAAAATTGCGGGCCAGCAATATGGTTCAGTAAGTAAAAGCACTCGTTGCCAAGCTTGATGGCTGGAGAGTTCAGTCCCCAGGACTCACATGATGGAAGGAAAGAATTGACTTCCAGAGGTTGTCCTTTGACCTACACACAGACACACACAGAAACACACATACCTGAGTGTATACACACACACACACACACACACATACACACACACACACACTGAATAAATTTTTTAAAAACAGAAAAAAAATTGCTTGGAGAAGGTCCTTAGGAAAATTGTATTTAGAATTTTCATGAATGTAAACAAAGAATATAGAAAATTTTTAAAAATTAAAAATTAAAAACTAAATAATTAATCTTTAAAAAAAAAAAAGAATTTTCTCACTCCTGAAGGAGCATTGGAAACCCTAGTCACAGGAAGCTTTAGTCACTAAGGTGGTGGGGAGTGCTTGCTCCATGGGCGTGGACTCAGTACCCTTCAGTTCCTCAGAATCAGACTCTCCTGCCCAGAAATGAAGAACATTTCACACTATTCAAAGAGGGAAAGATGGCTCACACTTACGATGGGACCAGGGCCAAAGTCTGTGCCCATTTAACAGAAGCCTGAGCAAGGCTGATTCCTCATTCAGCCCAAGGAGGTAGAATGGTGGAGCCTCACTCACACATTCAAGGAAACATTTATTTTACTCTTGCCCTTTTCCTCATTGTTTTTCAATTCCATAAAACTTTCAGACCTTATTAGGCTAATCAGATAATATATTTGAATTAATTACCACTAGGGGATTACTGAATGCAGAAAACAAATGCTCACAAAAAATAAACTGCCTAGCTTAGAAAACATAGTCTTTTTCTCCTTGATTACATGTTTATTGTAGAAAAATTCATAATCCAATCATATATATATGTATATATAATCTCCATTCAGCTGCATCTCTTTTGTGTATGTACTGTTGTTATTACATTATATAAATATGCGCTAATCTGAAATCTGCTTTTTGTGTTTTTTAAGATTTATTTATTTATTTATTTATTTATTTATTTATTTATTTATTGTATATGAGCACACTGTAGCTGTACAGATGGTTGTGAGCCTTCATGTGGTTGCTGGGGATTTGAACTCAGGACCTCTGCTCACTCTGGTCAACCTGCTCACTCTAGTTAACGTTGCTTGCTCAGTCCCTGCTCACTCCAGCCCAAAGATTTATTTATTATATGTAAGCACACCGTAGCTGTCGTCAGACACACCAGAATCCGATCTCATGACGGATGGTTGTGAGCCACCATGTGGTTGCTGGGAATTGAACTCAGGGCTCTCAGAAGAGCAGTCAGTGCTCTTAATGCTGAGCCATCTCCAGCCCCTGAAATCTGTTTATATTCTATTTTTAACAATAAACTGTATTACAAATATATCTTTGACAATCTGTGAAAGATTCCGTGGTAGGCACTCAGTCTCCACAAGGATGAAGTTCTTGGTCTCTCATTACAATAAGCCACCTAAGCCAGCAGAACTTTCAGCTTGGAAACGCCAGCCACAGACTTAGGACCCAGGATGTTGCCTCCCCAGCTGCAGCGGATCTGTCCTTAGGCAGCCTGCCTGTCTGTTGCAGCAATGGTTCTTCCTGTGGACCAGGCGCCCCCAGCCTGGCCTTCCGCTTGTTTCGACACAGGGCAGGCAGGAAACCCACCATCTCAATGGGGTCTACGACATGGGCAATCGCCACCAGCTGGGCCTTCTTGTTCTCCACCAAGGCGTGCCGGTGTTGACTCCTGCTCGGAGGACAGGTGGTCTCTTAGTTGGGCCAGCGGCTTTCTTCTCAGCATCGGCCAGTGGTAGCCTCTGCTTCTTCTCCTGCTTTGTCTCTGGCCTGTACTTGTGCGCAAGCGTAAGCATCTGGGTAGCTGTTTGCCTGTCCAGGCCCTAGGTGGACTGGTTAAAGACAGGGAGTACTTTGAGCCGCTTGCAGGGAGTACTTTGAGCTGCTTCTAAAGGAAGCTCTTTGCCGCTGCTGCAGCCTGGTGTTGTGAGGCCAACTCACTAAGTTGGGGCTGGATGTCCTGCCCAATGCCTATTGACTGTCTTTTTGGCCTCCTGTTTCTTCATGACAGCATGGGGCCGGGTCCACCTTCTACCCCTTGGCCTTCTTTCCTGTGGGCATCTTGCTCGCTGGAGGAGAGAGCTACAAGGAACTCTTAACTCCAAACTAAATGTCTTTATTATGGTTTACAAACTGAGGCAATTTCTACATGGCTTTTGACTGTATGTGTTTACTAAATGCTCCTGCAACCAGTCATATGAACTTTTGTGCCTATAGTGTGAAGTATTTGGTCATCAGAGGACAGCAGGTTTCAGAGGGTTTCTGTTTGCTGAGAGGCTGGCAGCAGTCCGTTCACAGTACTTTATGATTTCTAATACTTTGCCCTCCACTTAAAACTTCTTCACTCCAGGCCCCAAATAGCCACTCCAAATATTAACCACAGGAGTCTGATTTTTTTGTCAAATATCATAAATATAGTTTTGTTCATCTCAGAATCCAGAATCATCATTTTATTTAACCCCTTCTTTTTTGATGAAAAAATTAATGGGGAATTAAATGTAAATAATTTCTAATCCTCTACATTCCCAGTACCTGGAGGGCAGCTCCGTGCTCATTGTTTATTTTGATTATTTATTCTATTTATTGGACCCATATTGGAAAGGCAGATGTCACAAAACTCTACAAGTTTTCACAGAGTAAGCTGCAATGACTCAGCATTGAAAGCACTAGTGTCCCCACTCCTGATCTTTCTGAGACACCACCCACACTTCCATTAGTTCTTTCACATTTAGACACGTTAGATACCAGCACTAGAAAATTTTCATCTACCAGAGACGAGTAATAAAGTTTGAGTTATAAAAAAAATTATGTTAAATCTAAACATATAGCTAAAAGTGCTAACTTCACCTGTAATAAAAGCATCTATTAACGAATACTGAACCCCTGGGAAGTGATAAGCAAAGCAGAAGTCATGGTTACCATAGTTACACATACTCCTTGTGTTTCAGTGCCACATGATGTGATCCAAAGTAATAAACATCAGGGTCATCATCTTCCTCTTCGGCAGGTGAGGTTCTCAGGGTGAATTGAGGTTCTTGAGGTTCTGATAAAGATGTCATCTGAGCTGAAACACAGTCTAGGATAGAGGATAGTTCTGGCTCTCCAGAGACTGGCATGCGTTCAGAACCCGTGTCCAGAGGGTCACTGCTGTCCTCATTACACTGCTGTCTCCCACCGTATCTACTTCTTCCTCAGACTCTCTTAAGGATGACTGAATATCAGACACAGGGCCTGAAGCTGACTCAGCAGTCAGATGATTCCATCCTTCCACGGACAGGGAAGCAGGCAGTTACTAGTTTGTGGTCCTCCAACTTGACCTGCACATCTGACTTTGTGCAAGGCACAGAATGGTGTATACAAATGTCCTCCTTCCTACTCCCACAGAACATTGAAGTCTGGGTTTCTGAATCTCCATCTCCAGCTACTGATTCTTCCTGCGGCACACAGGAACCAGGGTTATTTTGTTTGTGATCCCATCAGGCTGACAGTCATCACAGTTTATAACAGCTGAGTCACTGTCATCAACACTATTGATAGTCAAATAACCTGAGATTTCTTCTAGTACTGCAGCATTAAGTGGCCCTTCCTCACTAACGCTCACCTTTTTAACTTCCTGTTTCTCACAATAATCCAAGGTAAGACATGACAAGCTCGTTTAGCCCCTTGAAAGTCTGCATCATGGTCCACAATCGTACCCCTGTGTTCTACTGGCTCCTTGTCTGGTTTTACAGGCGAATCTTCTAAACTGTTTGTGGCCTCAGCTCCAAGACAGCATTTAACGTTCTTCAAGACTGACAGTGCTGGCTCGGTCCTCTGCCTTCAGTCACAACTTTCTAGGGCCTGCCTTTCTAGGTCATCGTTTTCTGAAGAAAAAAGTCTTCTTTCCTAGGGCTTACCCAAAATTCTCTGTTTTGCATCAGAAGTTCTTATTATTTCCTCTCTGAATTAGCAGGGGCTCTCTGGTCTCTTCTTTAGTGATTGATCTTGGTCCTACTTGAGGATAAGTGATTTCTCCTGGGTGAGCAATGCTAGGATTCCTTAAAGTTCTACCACATAAAGATTCATCCGAGCCTTTAACCCCCGCTGTTGATCTTGTAACGCTCCAGTAGAGTGAATCCGATCAGGAAGCAGCCATACTATGGCAAGTCCCTAGCGTACTGTCATCAGGATCCACTCATTGGGAAACCTGTACAGCCAAAGATTGTAGAAAGTTTATTTCTTTATACCCTGAAGGAAAGCTATGATCTACAACTGAGTTTAAGCTTCCCTTCCGGCTTTCAGACTCTTAGCTTCAGCCTTGGAGAATACGCCTCTCTTTTGAATTGTTTCGCCTAGTCCCTAATTTCCAAGCATCTGTATTTATATGCCCTCACCGTTAATGTCCATGTTACACTGAGATTTCAGGAATTGCTTATATGGCTGTACTAGCACAACTCGTTGTCTCTCGCGTGCGTCCAGACACGGCCAGCCACCGCACTGGCTCCAGGCCTCCTCAGCGGCAGCAGTCTCTGCCGCCTCCGCTGCCACCGCGCGCACGGCCTCTGCTGCCGCTGAAAGTTCCACAGCAGCTCCTTGGCTCTGAGGCTGCAGCGCTTCCCTGGGGGCCGCCTGGGTCGCCGCTGCAATCCCCTTCATTTTTAATAGAGAGATTTGTGCACGGTTGGCAAGCACTCCACCACAGGCATATACTGTTAACCCTGACTTTGTAAAGTCAACACACTTTCTTTAGAAAAAAAAAAATGTATGAGGCATAACGAAACTTCTCTTACCCATCCTTTGGGGAAACCCAATTTTTGTTTCCTTTGGACTCTTAGAATCTTCCTACACTAGTGATGGGACACAAAAACTCACTGAGATTACACACACACACACACAGACACACACACACACACACACACACACAGAGAGAAGCAGAAAGAGAGGTAAAGGACCTGTGTGTGTATGTATGTATGTATGTATGTATACATGTATATATTACATATGCATATATGTGTATATTTATGTTATGTGTATGTGTGATATATGTATATATGATATATAGTTATATGTGCATATATTATATGATATGCGCATATATTATATATGTGTAATACTATATAATCTATGTATATATGCATAGCCTTGTAGGAGGAAGGAAAAGAAAGACAGTATAAAACTGTTCCTGCTGGTGATTATATGTGGCAAGAACACTGATTTCTTTTTCCATTTCCTGCCCCATCTTGGAGAACAGGGCCCCTCCAGGTTCATTCCATGAAAATAAATCATTTGTGCACTAAATCATGATCTGGAGGCTGGGACAGCTAATTTTTTTTTTTTATTACAACCATACAGGAAGAGAATCATCAATCTGAGACCAGTCTGAGCTGCATAGAGACCCTAACTCAAAAATAATTTACTCGATATTACATTAGTTTAAATAATAGAAAATAACAAATGCCAACAACGTAAAGAGGAACCAGGGGAAAGACTAAACGGGTAAAGCATTAGCTTCCCAAGTCTGACTACTTGAGTTCAGTCCCCAGAACCCAGGTATAAAGCTGGAGGCAATGGCACAGACCTGTAACCCAAGCACTCTGTCACAAGATGGGAGGCAGCCATAGGCTATAGCCTAGAATTTATGAGCCAGTTAGCCTGGAGTATGCATCCTGGCAGAAATAAGAGAGATCCTGCCTCAGCAAGGTAGAAGGGTCCAACTCCCCCAAATCATCCTCTGACCTGCAGAGTCACACCCACTCCTAGACACACAAAATCAATTAATTATTAATTATTAATTAAAAGAATGCAAAGGGACCAAATCCCCATCAAAAGGGCTAGCAGATGGCTCCTGGGGTGGGGGGGGGGGGGGGGCGCGGGAAGCGCTTGCCTTGCAAGCATGGTGACCTGACTTTCATCCTGAGAACACCTATTGTGAAAGGAGAAAACCAACTCTGACCTCCACACCCAGGCCATCACACACAAACACAATAATAATAATAATAATAATACTTTTAAAAGAACCTTTTACTAATACTTACTGAAATGCCTTGGAGTTTGTTGTTGCCGCTTGTTTTGTTTTTGATATGTAGAAATCAGGCTGGATTTGAGTTTGTAGCCATCTTTCTCCCCATCTCTTGTGTTATGATTACAGCAGTACATCAGACACGATTTGGATTTTAGTTTGGTTTGGGTTCTTTTAAATTTATGTGTTTGAATATTTTGTTTGCGCATCACATGAGTGCCTGGTGCATGCAGTGGCCAGAAGACAGTACTTGGTTCCCAAGAACTGGAGATGCAGAAGGTTGAGAGCCACCAAATGGGTGCTGGGAATTGAAACTCCTCAGACTGCTGCAAGAGCAGCCAGTACTCAGTGTCTAAGCAATCTCTCGAGCCCCTGATTTGGATTTTAACATGGGCTTAACGTGATTCAGGAGGCAGGTAGTTTTACTGAGGTACATACATCCCCATCACTGATAATATGAAATGTTACAGCCGCTATGCAAAACAATCTAGAAATTTCCCAAATAAATGGAATTATCAGATAACTCAGAAGTTGTATATTATGCCAATAATTCTCAAACAAGTATTCTAAATACACACATACCCCATGATACGTTTAATTTATGAATTAGACACATTAATGGGTTAATAATAATAAAATATAAATAAATCAATAAAATAATAAAATAATTATGGCAATACATAAACACAAGTTATGTGCATAGGTTTCTCTCTTTCAACATGTGTTTTGTATTTATGATTTCATCACAATTTTAGTCTTCCTTTGAATGGCATCTTTTCTCCCTAAATTATTTTTTAATATTTATATATTTATTAGTATGTATATATGTATGAGTTGCATACATATATAGAGAGAGATCAGAGACCAAATTTTTAGAGTCAGTTCTTTCCTTCTACCTTGGAACATGGGAATAAAACTCAGGACATTTTACCCACTGAGTGTTTGTCTGGCCAGTCCTTAATTAAATTCAACTCTGCTCAAGTATGGCTCTGTCTTCATCATCAACTTCTCCAGTTTTTCATCAGTATTTTTCAGGGGAAATCTACTCCGGAATCTACACACTCATATCCTTTTTTTATGCAGTGCACTTTCCACATACAAATTTAATGCCCTGGCCATCCAGCCTCAGCGCTCTGCACTCACGTGGTGGTGGTTCTGATAAACTTTAACTCCATCTTATGAGATCGGGTGCCCGTCTTCTGTTCTTTGTGGGCAGGAAGCATGTAAGTAATATACAGATGGACAGACAGACAGGCAAAACACTTGTGTGTGTATTAAATCTTAATAAAATTAAGATTTAATTTTTTCACCTTTTTGTATTTTAAAATAATAGGCTATACTTAGATTCATTAGAATTTTGAAAACTATTACCTTGAGACTCGACATTTAGTACTAAAAAAATCTAAAACGTTGGCCAAGAATTCTCATGCACCTAAAATTAGAAATAAGACCATGAAAATTAAGAGAGAGAGAGAGAGAGAGAGAGAGAGAGAGGGAGGGAGAGAGAGAGAGGGAGGGAGGGAGCGGTTAATAAAATACAGGATACATCAGTGCAGGGCTGACAATGGAGGGAAGACTGGGAATGTCTTCCTTCCACCAGCAGATCAAAGTAATGTGTCGTGTGAGTGTGTGTGTGTGTGTGTGTGTGTGTGTGTGTGTGTGTGTGGCAGGGGGAGTGTTTAATATAAGAGGAAAGGCACATATGAGAACTAACTCCTAAATGAAAACCAGTATCTTGTATGCTAATTTAAAAGACTAATTTTAAAAGTGGAAGTCTCACGTCCGGACTGGGAAGTTTGGCCCTTGCCTATAATTTCAGTACCTAGGGGGTTGAGGCAGGAGGATTGATTTGTGTGGGTTCGTGGACAGGGTAACAGGGTGAGATCCTTTCTTAACAATAAACTATTCTTCTGCCAGGTGTGGCAGGACATATTTGAGACCCCAGCACTCCGAAGGCTGAGATAGGAAAATTGTCCCAAGTCGAGGCCTGACTCTACATAGTGAGTGCCAAGCCATCACCTGCCAAACAATGAGACGCTGCTGGCTCAAAATATTTTTTTATTTCCTTTCCTACTACTGTTCCTTAGAAAGAATACAACATTAGTAAGAACAGATGGGACCACTAAAATGTAAAGGAGAAAAACAAAGTGCTTTCAACTTCAGTATAAATCTGAATGTTAACAGGCCGCAGAGTCCACTGGAGAGGAATTGGCTAGGGAAAGGGCCAAGGCTTTGGCAGCCCAGAGAAGTTACTTTCCTGCGTTGGGACTATGTGGGCCGACTTACTAAGGGGTGCTTTACTGTTCTCACCCAGGGCCTGCATCACTATTTAAACTGGAGGCGGCTGACTGCACTTTTAAAAAACAAAATCTAGATTCAGGGAGCTTCCTCGACTTGTGCTCAAGTTTGTGGTCGAAACTAAGAGCCATTCTGGGCCCGCACCCGTGCATAAAACAAAGCAAAAACTCGGCAAGCCTTAAAAAAAAAATATACCCGCAGCAGAGTGTGCCTAAAGAAAGATTTAATGCCCCCCCCTCCAATGTTTTGCGGACCCTCTCCTGTTTCCTAGCACTTGGCACATTTGCGGAGCCAGGTTGCTATCTCCTAGCTGCGGCTTTGTAGAAGCCTACACACAGCTCGCTAGCTCGCGCGGGAAACCAATGGTCCTGAACTTCTTCTGGGTCTTAGCTTGAAATGCCCTAGGCACCACCACACCACTTCTTTTTACCCTCCCTCCCCTTTTCTAGGATCCTTTGATCATTTTCTCCCTCCACAGGCCTCTCGTCTCCTACAAAGAACATCTCTGAGGATTTTCTCTGGGAAGGCACTTTCAGCACCTTCGAGTTTTTAACTGAATGTCTGTATACATCATAGTCTTGGGTAGTGGCGTTTTAACTACCGCCGAAGCATATGAAGTAAAATTTCCATTTTTGACTGTAACGAAGTGCAAACGGTCTTTTAAATGCACACACACACAGTCACACACGCACACACAGATACCACTTGAATGCAAAGACTCTTTCTGACAGGCTCTCACAAAACACAGATCCTGAACCAACTATGTAGCTGAGACTGGCCTTGAAGTTAGGAATCTCCTGCTTCTATCTCTCAAATACTGGAATTACAGACATTCGCTCCCACACTGCATCTACTCATAAGACTTCTGAATGGCTTCTTCAGATCCAATTATCTAAATGTTTGGGGAAATTTTATAGTTAAAATTCATGTGGGTATATAATCTAGACAATGTAATAAATATACTTGTCATTTTAAAAACATTTTTAGCTTATAAAATGTATTTTGAGAACTTTGTTTAGCATATGAGGACTGCCAACACGAACCTTTGTTCGCTGGGACCATTACATAGTATAGTAAGGGTCACTCTAACATAAGTACCGAGCTATCACAACCATCGGTCTAATAAAAGGATGGCTACTCATGCCATAGGCTTACAGGGACATGGTCCACAATAAGATAATTTACTTCCTAGGCCTGTTGGCCAGCAGCAGGTTAACATGTCCTCACAGTTCCATGAGTAAGACAGAAATTCCAACTTATGAGCTGTTTGAGAAGTTTCAACAGACTATATCTCTGCTGGAGGTGACCAAAAGCAACTAAAGCCAGATGCTCTGGTGGGAACGGCGACCTGGTGGCGAACCTTTCTTTCTTCCCTCGGGCGGGCGCCTTTCGGGCCTGCGCTTTTAATTTCTCTCCGTGGTGCAGAGCAAATTGAAGGGGTACATTAGAAATGCATCACTACTGGATCCCCAGTCTCCTGTTGTTCAAAGCAATACAGGTAAAGCTCTGGTGCGCAGGGAAGCGGCCTGGTCTCTCGAGAAGCAGAGCCTCAGTTCCAGATTTCAAGCCCCCGTCCTATGTTCTTTTCCTTGAAATTAGCGCCCCCCAACACACACACACACACACACACACACACACACAGTCACAGTCTCACACACACACAGTCACAGTCTCACACACACACACACACAGTTACAGTCTCACACACGCGCGCGCGCACACACACACAGTCACACACTCGCGTGCGCGCGCACACGCGCGCACGCATTCATACAAACACACAGACATATGTACGTACATACACACACACACACACAGTCACAGTCTCACACACACACACACACACACACACAGTCACACATCCGCGCGCGCGCGCGCACACGCTCGCACGCATTCATACAAACACACAGACATACGTACGTACATACACACACACACACACGCTGCTGCCTGGAACATCCTTCGAATTAAGACACAATAAAGTGAAAAGTGACACTGCAAGGTTGCCTGGCCTCCTGCGAAAAGGGTTGCCATTGAGAGTCAGGGCTGCTGCCACTGGGAAAATCGTGTCCCCCACCCCCACCTCCGCAACAAAAGTGAAAATGCCAACCAAAGGCCTGTAAAGGTAATAATGTAGAACAAATTCAGTGCCAAACACAAGGACGACAAAAACAAGGATATTAATGCACCATGAGGCACCTGCGAACATCTTTTGGAAAATTATACAGCCATTTTAAATTTGACCCGCCATTTTCCAGACGGGGGTGGGTGGGGGGTGGGTGGGGATGGAGGCAAGACAGTCCCGAGAAAAAGACGGGGGGAGGGGCGTGAAGGGCGAGGCAGAGCGTTCTCCCGCCTTTTTGAGCTGGAATTAGGCGGGCTTCTGGTGCAAGGCAGAGCAATTTTCTGGGATGCATTTTGGACTAAGAGCGAGCTATCTAGCTCCGCAAAGGCACCAAACTCGAGTAACTTAAGCATTCTTGGGTCCGTTAAGCTTTTGGCAGATACCTGTACAGTCAGCTGGTGCTGGTTCATTCCTAAAAAGCACAATGCTCTGAAAGTATTTGAAAAGGCACAAAGGGTTTCCTGCAAGGTGTCCATCCTCTTGCACCTGTGCCACCCCGAAGACTAAGAGCTGCTGAGTTTGTCTGCAAAGCCAACTGGCTACGTTCTGGGAAAGCTTCAGGAACAACTAACTCAAAGCTCGAAAGGCTCCGAACACTCGGGAGGCAGCAGCAAGCATATCTCTAACTTTAAGACCAGCACAGTCTACAGTGAGAGCGTCAGGACAGCTAGGGGTGCACAGAGAAAAGCTACCTCGAAAAGCCACCAAAAAAAAAAAAAAAAAAAAAAAAAAAAAAAAAAAAAAAAAAAGCCAAAAAATAAAATAAAAACTCACAAAACCAAAAAAAAAAAAAAAAAAAAAAAATACCCTACAAAGCCCGCCTTCCTGCCTACCTAAACATTGCCCTAATTCATGCTCTAGGTGTGAGCAGTAAAAAAACAACAAAAAAGCCTTAGTCATAAGTCACCAAGTCCTCGGTCGAGTCCAGTGTCTAAAAGGTGGCGGGAGGGGGCACCCATTTTGTTCCCAACCCGTGAGTCCACGTATTTTACCCTGGGGGGGACGTAAAATGACTAGGAGCTACAGGTGCATGCTTCAGAACATAAATATTTGAGGATGTGCGAGCTGGTGCGAACTCGGAGCTGCTAAATTATAATTCAAAACCGTGTGCAGCCCCTTTCTGCTCTGGGACGCCTAGGTAGAGAAGGTTGAGACCAGTAACTGCAAATGGAAGCAGGTCTCCGCGCAGTGAGCTCAAAGTCCGACCGGCACTTTTAACAAACACTCTCCCTGTCACCAGAGCACCCCCTACAGTGTAGTCCCACCCTACAACGTAGTCCCACCCATTCCGAATTGAAACACACCTATTTCTACTGGGGGCTTGAGCGGAGGCACACTACGTGAAAGCCCACCCCTCGGTGGCACGCAGGCTTCGCCACGCTATAAAAGGGGGCGAGCCTCCTCGACCAACGCCACTCCGGTGCAGGATCTGCAGCTGGCACCAGCTCCAGCTCCGACCTCCGCACCAGCTCAGAAGCCGAGAAGTCCGCGGGAGCCGGCGACTCGACAACACACCGCGCTGCAGCCATGGAGTCAGACAGAGCGTGCAGCTGCTGCTACTGCACTGACATGAAGAACTTCGCCGGAGCTGTGAAGGATGATACACTTCAGGGTCAGTCGGCGCCTTGACGCGTTTAGACTCGAGAAGAACGCGGGAGGAAAGCTTTTTATTTTTTTAAGTGCGCGCGCACCTGTGCGCGCACAAGGTGACCAAGTGCAGCCAGGCTCGACGACCATCGCAGTCTCCGCCGCTCCTTTAGAGCGGCGCCTCACTCTTCCCACCATAGCTTCCTGGGCTCCAAACGGCTTTTTTTTTTCTTTTTTCTTTTTATTTTTTTTTTCCCTCTCTCCAGGTCCACAGCCTGGCTTGAGCTCAACAGTTTTGGAGGGAGCAAACTTCCAGAGAAACGCGGAATTTGAAAAACCTTACTACTCCAACTTTGGAGCCAGACGAAAGGAAGACATGGAGATGGAAAGTCAGTACCTGGACAGGGATATATTCCTAGAGGGCAATTTAATTCGGGTTCAGCCGCGTGTTCCCCGGTTGCGCGCGGGGGTGGTGGGGGCGCGCGGAGAGGAGAGCAGTGGGGAGGGAGCCGCGGGGTGGGGGGCGGCGGCGGCGGCGGCGGCGGCGGCAGCGACGGGGAGAGGGACCGCGTGGGTGGTGGCGGCAGCGGCAGGGGTAGGGGGCAGGCGGCGTGGAGTCGGGGCGGCAGCGGCACGGAGGGAGAAGGCGGCCAGGGAAGCGGCGGCGTGCAGGGGGTCCGCGGTGGCGGGGGCTAGGGGGCAGCGGGTAGGGGGCGGCAGGGGCTGGGATGGCAGCGGCCTGGAGGGGAGCAGTGAAGAGGGGCCGGGCCGGCGGGGACCGGAGCGGCGTGCGGAGGGGCGGCGGCGGGGAGCGGCGTGGGAAGGGGGCGGCGGGGACGGCTGCTGGGAGACGCGCAACTGATGCAGTCAAACGCCACCTCGCGGCGTGGAGAGGGGGCGGCAGGGAGCAGGGATGGCGCCGGCGGGAAATGTGCAGCTGGTGGGAGTACAACGCCACCTTTCTAGAGGGAGGCCCTCACCCTCACTCTCCCGCACGTGTCTTGGGCGCCGATGAACTGGTCTTGTTTGTTTGTACTTTCCCCGTTCCCCAGAGGCTCTATTCAGCCCCACGTTTCTGGAAGACACTGACTACCAGGAACCCAAGAGATTCGAACCCACAAGAAGAGCAGCGGTGGCGGCAGCAGCAGCAGCCGCCGCCCCTGTTGAAGAAGCACCGCAAGTCTGGAATGGGAATGAAAACCTTAGAGGTCCCTTCCTTGAGTCCAACAGAGCTCAGCTGGGGGAGGCGGATGCCGCCCCCGTGCAGCAGTCCCTGCTGCGGCCTCTGATGCAACCTGTTGCACAGTCTTCGCTGCAGCCCCCGCTGCAACCCCTGCCGGCATACCCGCTGCAGCCCCAGCTGCAGCCCCAGCCCCAGCTGCAGCTCCAGCCGCAGCCCCTGCCGCAGCTCCAGCTGCAGTCCCAGCTGCAGCCTCTGCTGCAGCCGCAGCCCCAGCTGCAGCCCCTGCTGCAGCCGCAGCCCCAGCTGCAGCCCCTGCTGCAGCCCCAGCCCCAGCTGCAGCCCCTGCTGCAGCCACAGCCCCTGCTGCAGCCG
The DNA here is from genome assembly GCF_947179515.1 of Apodemus sylvaticus. Classification (NCBI taxonomy): domain Eukaryota; kingdom Metazoa; phylum Chordata; class Mammalia; order Rodentia; family Muridae; genus Apodemus; species Apodemus sylvaticus. Next base: position 98,787,408 of record NC_067495.1, on the reverse strand, counting down.
CAGCCCCAGCTGCAGCCGCAGCCTCAGCCGCAGCCCCAGATGCAGCCCCTGCCAGCAAACCTGCTGCAGGCCCCGCAGCAACCTCAGGAGCAGCCCCTGGAGGAACCCCAGGAGGAACCCCAGGAGGAACCCCAGGAGGAACCCCAGGATCAGCCCCAGGATCAGGCCCAGCAGCAGCCGAAGCCCCGCCGCTACCGCATCTGCTTCACCCCGATGCAACTGCAGGAGCTGGAGGCCTTTTTCCAGCGTGTCCAGTACCCGGACCTGTTGGCTAGGTGAGTGGCTTTTTCCTGAGGTGGCGCGCATGTGGCAGGCTAGTTCGGGACTTTGCTGGGTGGTCGCTCTCCAGAGTTAGGAGTCCGCTAGGGGGCGCGAAGAACCAGGGGTCCAACTTAGACTCGAGGTCAGTACCTAGGGTCCGGCGAGGGGAGGGACCCGACAGCGGAGCTACCACGCGACAGAGCAGGAACCTGCTTTACTTAAAATGTTGATAGTGAATTCAGAATGAGCTTTTGAAGTTTGGCTTAAAAATTCAGCAAAATAGTGCTTTTCCGCATTTAGTAAACCTTTAAATACTTTGATTTTGCGCGCGAAATGAGCGCCCCTGTGGATGCCAGTAGGGCAGGGCTACACCGGGAGCTCTTCTCCCACCCCGCCCTATTTCTTAAGTCTGGGATTTGAGGAGGGCCCTCCCGTTGTGGACTGGGTGAAATGCAGGACCGGGATCGATCGGTTGGTGTGCCTATGCAATGAAGACAGAGCCCCCTCTCTGATTTCGCTGCACGAAGCCTTCAGCTTGGAAACAGAAAAAACTAATTTCCCCTGGGCACACTCGACCCTAAATAATTTTGTATATCCTTCTTTGAGAGTTTACTTCGCCATCTTAGAATAAACAGAAATAGTCAGGTTCAAACATCACTTTGGGGTTAGGGTTTAGCTTAGTGTTTTGCCAAGGAAGGCTAGAATCCTCAGTTGAGCCCCAACAATACGATAGGGGTGGGGCACTTTATGGATAATTTAGCATTTTTGGGTTTTGTACACAGCAGTCTAAAGAAAAAGATTTCTAGGATTCTCTGCTGTTTCACAAACAGCAAAAGTTATATTTAGCTAACTACCATTTTCACTTATTTCCTTTTTAAAATATTTAAATTGAACAGATAACTTGTGAATAAGAAGCCACCGCCTAAATCAAGTCTGTCTTTGTATTGTAGAAAAATACATCGGGGGTGGGGTTATAGCCCTACCTTTCATAATTTAGCCACAACTCCAAAGACTAACCATTGCCTATTTTCTCCCATCAGAATGGAGCTAGCCAGACGCCTGGGCTTGCCCGAACCTAGAGTGCAGGTTAGTAATTTTTGAAAAAGTTAGGTGGGACAGGTGTTCTAAAACACACATCAGGTTACATTTTTTTTCCTGAGCGCTGTTAGTTTGGTGTGTTTCTGTTGTCTTCTGGTTTTGGCAAAGGAACTTGATATTTGGGCTGATGGTGGGAAGGGGAGCTTCAAGTCTGGGTGTGTGCATCCTGATTTTCTCACTGTCAAACTACATCCAAGGTCTTTCCCTAGCCTATGTAAGGTTCAAGGTTCATACCCAGCCTTGCAACAACCATAAGTAGGATAACAATTTTCTATAATCTCACTGACCTACGGAGGATAGAAAGGTCATAACTATGTGATCTGGCATGGGCATTTCATTTCAAATTCCATACAACTTCGACATTATAAGACTACAAGTAAAGTTCAAGTAACTTGTCTATTAAGAAATTTATTTCTTTTTTTCCAAGTTTAAAGACACGATTTTATTTTCTAAGTTGCCAGAAGAGCTATTAAGAGTAAGTCCAAATGATGTTCCTGTTTTATTTTACTGTAATGTTCATTTAATTTAACAGTAACTCAATTGATCACATGGTCAATGTGATCACATGGTTCTCAAAAGGACATTTTTTTTACATCTAAGATTTTGTTTTCCTATTTTTGGGCTGTATTTTAATGTATATTTTCTGGAATGCTCTCTTCTCGTGCTGCCTTCTTATCTGTGTTAATGTAAAAAAAACTTTTAAATTTATTCAGGTGTTGATAAACTTTCTATTTCAGGAAATAAAAAGGTGACTATTTAGGGTTGTGGGGAAAAATGTTTAAAACATACTCGTATCAAATAACTAGTAGAAAATCAGGGCAGGCTTCCTCTGTCATACAATGGGTATGTGGTGGAAATAGCTGTATATATTTTTTTTTCGGGAGCATCCAGAAAGACACATCATCGGAAAGGACTTGGTACAGTTCATCTGCATCTATGGCTCAGAAAGTAGTTTAAAACTAGTAAAGGGAGAGAAGGGAAAGGCGGCAATATTTCAAGCTTCACACCAGACTTTGTTTTCTATTTGTAATTTCAGTGGCATGTAGTTTTGTTTTCTATTATCCAATATCCTAAACAACTATCTTTTTCCTCTGATTGAAGGTTTGGTTTCAGAACAGACGAGCCAAGTGGAGACGAATTCGACGGGCACAAGCATACCACCACCGAAACATGGTTCCAGTCGCTATGGGTCCCCCTGTGGGTGTATTCCTTGATGATCATTATGGTCCCATCCCTGTTGTGGAGGTTATTTGGAAATGCTACCCTGTGGTGCCACGTCCTATGCATCCTCAAATGATGCATCTTCCACCCAGGCCCCCTCCAATATTCAGAGTGCCTGTACCTTTTAGGCCGCCCCCTCCACCTCCATTTCCCTGGCCGCCTGTACCACCTGAGGTCCACCACATGCCCAATGTGGCGATGGGAATGGGATATAACCACAACCACAACCCCCATTTTGCAGGTGCCAGATACTGAAGTCTACATCAGTTTTCCCAAAGTGTTTTCCAACCAGATTTGTATTGTTGGTAAACACTATCAAACATTGCTTGGTTCAACAGCTGGTGAATGAAACTATGTACAAAGTTAATGCCTGTTTTGTTATGATTTTCAATAAAAGTTTGGATTAGCATCATATTGGCTATGAGAGTTATACCAACTTAAGGGCATAGAAGGCGGGGACTGCCCCACCTGGGGCTCCATCCTGTCTGCAGACACTAAACCCCACCAGTGTTGCTGTTGCCAAGAGGTGCTTGCTGACAGGAACCTGGTGTGACTGTTCCTTGAGAGGTCCAGCCAGCAACTGACTGATGCAGATGTGGATGCTTGGAGCCAACCATCAGACTGAGCTCAGGGAACTTAGTGGAGGAAGTTGGGAGGACTGCTGAGGGGGATTGCAACCCCATGGGAAGAGCAACATCAGCTGGCCTGACCAGCCAATGCTTCCATGGAGTAGACCACCAACCAAGGAGTGTACAGGGAGGGATTCATGGCTCCAGATATACATGTAGCAGAGGATGGCCTTGTGTGACATAAATGGGAGGCGGCCCTTGATCCTGTGGAGGTTTGATGCCCTAGCATAGGGCAGGGGGGGTGCTAGATGGGTGGGGTGGGAGTGGGTAGGTGAGTAGGGGAGGACCCTCATAGAGGCAAAGGGTAGGGAGGAGAGGGAGGTTGTGGGATGGGGGGCTTGTGAAAGACTAACCAGGAAGTGGGACATCATTTGAGATGTAAACAAATGGAATGATAAATAAAAAATAAATTTAAAAATGTAAAAAGGGCATGGATGGAAATTGCTAAGGGAATGAAATTTAAACAGAATGTTGATGGGGAGTCCTTTTATAGGATAGTAGCCCTAGATTACTTTCGATAGGCCATGTTCATTATGAAGTTTTCCAAGTGCCCAAAGCAAGTATACATGGAGTAATATGCTGTAACTATACCTCATACCCTCTCCATTCACATTACTACTTTGTCTAGGTGAGAGCACATGTATGTACCAGATGTTTTGGGGAGTGTTTCTGGAAAGGAAATAGTCATTTCTAAGCAGGGTGGTGTTGCAGTCAATGACAAGAGTCCATGCCAAATCCTGGACTCAGAAGAAACACTCCATGCTACTCACTACTCTAAGGGAAGATAGAAGTCAGTCACCTGACCAAAGCCCCAGTTTTGTAAAATGCTTTCTATTTCCTGAAGGAGGTGGTGATTGGAACCATCCCAACCCTATAGCCTTCCATCAAACCTGGAAAAGTGAGATAGCTCCTGAGTAAAAGTTCTTGCCTTGCAAGGCTGACACCACCTGAGTTTCATCCCTGGAACTCACAGTGGAAAGAAAGAGCTGACTCTGACTCCCCAGACTTGTCCTCTGACACCCACACATGCACTGTGGCACATGCACACCAGCATTTAACTCGCACCACACATAAAACAAGACAGTAGGGGTGTAGCTCATACCTTCAATCCCAGCTGCTGGGAAGAAAGGCAGGCTGACTTCTCTGATTTCGAGGCCAGACTAATCTATATAGTGAGTTCTAGGCTAGCCCAGGAATATACAGACTGAGCCTGTCTTTTTTTTTTTTTTTTCCGATTTGCCAAGCTGTGACTGTTTATTAACAGATTACAAAAATACCATATCCAACACCTTTGTTCATCTGTCTAAAGCCTGTTTATTTGGTCTTCCCTGTTGCCAGAACCTCTACTGTCCACAAGGTGAGTTCTCTTTTTCTTCATTCCACCTTGTGGGAGAGATAATTTGAAGGGCCACGGGAAGTTATTCACTTCCTTAAAGCGGTTCCCAACTGTAGAGATCTTATGAATTAGATTCTCCATGCAGATGATGCCAAATTTACCAAGAGATAGAGCAATCAAGGACTTATTTGTCAAGGCAATCCACTTCTTATTGATTTTGTCATAGCCTCACTTGTAGATGAGCCCATTTACTGACCTCAGGTTGGGGTACCCCCATGCAATGGAAGGTTCCACAATCCTCAGTATATTATTTTAAGCCTTGTTGAGCTTAACAAAGGTGCCATTGAAGACTCAGAAGCTGAAATATCTTGCAGACCTTCGACCTTACTCCATTGATACCTCAGATTCTGATGACAAACACCAGTTTTGCTTCTGCGGGTTCTTAGAAGTTTCTAGCTTTCCTAGGCATCCTGACCATCCAAATCTCAGCCCTGTACACCTGCCTGTACTCCTGGCGATAGTGTTCCGCCTTCTCCCTGAAGAGCTTCTTCCTTGCCTTTATCTATGTCTGCAGGGCAAACTTCTTCCGCAGGCGCCACACTCACCTTCAACTCTGTGAAATTCCTGAAGTGGTTCTGACACAGCAGGAAACCTTTTTCTTTTCTGGCACAGCCTTAGAGGTTACAGTCATAAAAAGAGAGGTGACCCTGTCTTTTTACTATTATTTTATTTACTTACATTTCAGGGATTCCACCATCCTTCCTCCAGCCCCCACCCCACCCACCCCACCCCCCCATCCCCCATTCCAACCACCCCTGTCCCTGTCACCTCTCCCACAGTTCTTCGACCTATTTCCTCCTGCCCTTAGCCTGCCAGAGTGCTCTCTCCACCACCACCAGGCAACCTCCTTCCCTGGGATCTCAAGTCTCTCAAGGATTAGGTGAATCTTCTCCCACTGAGGCCAGACCAGGCAGCCCTCAGCTACTTACATGGGTATGTGTGAGGGGTGGGGTGGGGGGAGCTCTGACCAGCTAGAGTATGCTGCCTGGTTGGTGGTCAGTCTCTGGGAGCTCCCAGTGGTCTGGATTACTTGAGACTGCTGGTCTTCCTATGGGGTCGCCCTCCCCTTCAGCTTCTTCAATCCTTCCCCTCATTCAACCACTGGTACAGTATATCTCTCTCAGTCAGCTGCTGGTAGGGCCTCTCAGAGGACATCCATGCTGACCTCCCAACTGTAAGCAAGTCATCAGTAATAGTGTCAGGCCTTGTTGCTCCCTGCTCCCCTAACTCCCTCCCCTTCGTACCCCACCCCTACCATCCCAGGCAGGAGATAGAGCCCAAGTTGGGCCTTCACTGGACTGCCTTTCCTTCAGTCTCTGCTCCATTTTTGCCCCTGCAGTTCTTATAGACAAGAAAAATTCTGGGTCAGATATTTTGACTGTGGGTTAGTAACCCTGTCCCTCCACTTGAGGCTCTGTCTATCTACTGGAGGTGGACTCTTCACATTCTCCTTCCCCTACTGTTGGGCATTTTGGCTAAGGTCAACACCCACTGAGTTCTGAGAGTCCCTAACCTCCCAGGTCTCTAGTACTTTCTAGAGGCTTCGCCCACCTCCCACTCCCAGGGGCTGCATTTCCATTCATTCTCCTGGCCCTCTGGGCTTCTCTCTTGTCTCTCCCTGATGCAACCCCATACCTGATCCAGTTCCCTTTTCTCCTCTCCCTCCCCTCTCCCACCTAGGTCCCTCTCTCCCTCTGCCTTGTGTTATTATTTTGTTTCTCCTTCGGAGTGGGATAGAAGCATCCTCACTTGGGCCTTCCTGCTTGTTAAACTTCTGTCTTTAAAAGAAAGAGAGACAGAAACCCAGAGAGAGAGAGAGAGACAGAGAGAGCAATAGAAAGGGAGGCAGGAAGAGAGAAAGGAAGGGAGGAATATTATTAAAGAACCGAAAAAAGAAAAAAAAGATATTGCTTCTTTTCTTTACAGGCAGAAGAGCCAGTTGCTATAGATTTCCTGGCTAAAAAGTAGACAGTTTCACCATGTATGGTTTTTTACATTAAGCAACTTGAACAGAATCCTAGTTCTGTAGGTTCAATTCCCAGGGCCCACATAGCAACTCACAATTGTCTATAACTCCAGTTCCAGGGGATCTGACATCCTGTTCTGACCTCTGCAGACACCAAGTATATACATAGTGCAGACACTTATGCATGCAAAACACTTTTGCAAATAAAAACAAATAAATAATGAGTTGAAGTCCCATAGCTGACTCTCATACCCAGTCTGACCCACACAAACTTTTTTTAAGGGAACATATGAACTTTATTAGAAAAAGAAATAAACAAAATCAAGAAGGGAAAGGTTTGTTTTCAGTGGATGCCTTGGTGGATAAGGTTACTTTTAGCACTGGCTTTCTCCTCCCTCCTCCCCCCCACCATCCCCACCTTCATTCCCACCACCCTGACCCCACCCAGGCTCCCAGGAAAGGGCAGGATCCAACTCAAAGCAGCACCACAACCTTAGAGTCTTAGAGCATTGGCTGCTGCTGATGCCACTGTGGCCCCATCAGTAGTCACCTTAAGACTTAGGACCCGGGCTGTGTGACCTTGAGCTCAGTCACCTTGGCCATGGTTGGGTACTTCCAAATAACAGGCTGGTTCTGGGCAAAACCATGACCTGAGCTAAGCTCCTTATAGTGGGGAGACCAGAGGACAGGGCACCCCTGGGAATGTGCATCCACAGCACTTAGGCCCCAGAGCAGATGTTCCAAATGAGAATGTGTCAGGCACTGGTACTTCCTCCTGTTGCCAAGATAATGGACTGTCAGGGACACCATGCAACAGCCTTGACAGCACCTTGATGTTGCAGGGGAACCCAATCCCTTCCTCCAGCACCACTAGGCCACCAGTTGACATTGTTGTCATTGCCATCACTTGCCAGATGCCCAGCACAGTCCACTTATTTCCTGGCTATAGCTACTCAGGGTGACCACATGGTGTTCTGCTGCCCCAACATCATGGTGGTGGATGTGGCCAGACCACGAACCACTGGACAGGATGTCACTGTTCCAACTTAGGGAGCTTCCTGGAGCGCAATGACTGGTCATGTTTCCAAGTCGTTTCTGCTGCTGTACATCCCATAGCTGCACCTCAGCATCACTGGCCCACAGTTAGGTAGCTGCCCTCTTTGATCCAGGCCTCCTAGGATATGTAGTCCCCGGGCTGCTCCATCTGCAACAACTGCAGGATGTCACCAGAACCAGCATTCCATAAGTATACACTGTTATACTTTACATTTCCAGAGCCCCAATCCACAAGATTCAGGTAGTAGTCATTCCAGATTTCTGGGGCATCAAGAATCCTGTCTGGTAGGGAGGGAATGTTTCTGTAAGCCTTCCAGCTGGAGCCAGGCGTAGTTTTCTGACTGTGGAGCACTTTCAGTCTGTTGTGGAGCATTCTGAGGTTTTCCACTGAGCCTGAGGATCCCGGCTTCCTCCAAATCAAAACCTTTCAGATTTAGAGCCCAGGCTTTCTGATGCTCCTTGTTGGCCGGCACCCCGCCCAACCCCCAACACGCCCTTCTGGCTCGTTCTCCTTGCTCAAGTGCTGCGTGGCAGGCGGGGCGGCTGCGGTGGCGGTGGCGGTGGCGGCGGCAGCGGGCGGCGGCGGCCGCGGGGGCTGGGGGGGGGGGGGGCGGAGGGCTTAGAGATCACCTCCAGGGTTGCTAGGGGTGGTCTGAACCTTGGAATTAGATTTGCCAGGAGTTCGGACCTGGGGTCCAGCAGGCGCTATGAAATCTGTTGGTGGCTTGTGTGGGCGAGGGGACTAGGCCTGTGGCTTCCTTTTCTTTGCACTGCTAGCGCGCGACCACTGCACCAGGGATGGGCGCCTCCGGTCGAAGCAGTGAGTGCAAATCTCTCTCAAAAGGGAACCGAACGCCCATAGTGGGACTGCCTAACGCGTTCTTTTCTGAACCAGCTAACCCACACAACCTTTCCAAGTTTTTTTTCTCTTTCTTTCTCTCTTGGCAGCTAGGAATGTGAGCATGCTTTCACATTAATTTCACAATCGAGAGACATGCATATTAGTTTTTTAAAAAAGTTTTTGAAAGAAGCTTTCGTTTACTTTTTAATATGTACATTACAGGAAACAAAACACAAGAAGGCAAGAACAAAGTCACCTGGTCACAAGCAGCTCGGCTGGCTGTGTTGTTGTTCTCGGTCCTGTAAGCGTACATACACTTGGGTAATTGAGATTATATAGTATGTGCCTTGCTTTCCCCACATCGTGGATATTCACCAACTAAAAACCCCACGCAACCCAAGGATTTTGATAACTATGAATACACCATGCTATCTCAATCTGTAGGACAAAATTGTAATCCCGACTTCCTTGGCAACAGAAATTTCATAGAAAACAAAACAAAACCCGGCAGCAGGCCTCTAGACAAAGTTACAATTAAAATTCTGCATTCGCTGCGGGGCTCAGCACGCAATCAGTGCGTTGGGGATCGGCGCGTCCAGTTGATGCAGTGAGTGCAAATCTCTCTCAAACCGGAACTGAGCCCTTAAGTCGGTCCCTCGGTCTGGTGGGACTGCTTAACATTCTTTTCTAGACCAGTTGACCCACACAAACTTTAAAAGTTCTCTGTCTCTATCTCTGTCTGTGTCTTTCGTGCGAGCCCCGCTCTCCCCACCCCCACCCCCACCCCCCGCGCGCGGCAGGTAGGAATACGAGCAGCGAGTGAGCTTTCTCGGAAAGTACTGGCAAGGCCTAGTACTGGCAACGTTATGTAAAATTCGGCATTCCCTCAGTGCTCAGTTCACCAGGACACACAAAGCAACAACAGACCACACTAAGTATAGCATCCCTGAGTTTATCATCAGATTTATACACTAACATATATAGAAGGGGTGTCCCCCACTCAAGAAATGTAGTCCCACGGAGCAGCTGGGAGATGCACCTACTCTCAGGATGTCAGTCTCCACACAGCTGCAGAGCCTGCAGGCCCTGTGAACCTCTCTGCTCCTCCAGTCAGCAGAGCAGCGTGAATTTCCTCACACTATCCAGACATGGCTTAGCAGTTCTATGTTAAGAGGGACCCTTTTGTCAATTCTACCATGTCCACTAGCTCTGCTTTTAGCCATGCGCTCTCTCCACTCTCTCCGGCAGGACATAACGTCCAGATGACAAAGAACGAATTGTACATAATGAACACAGGTATTTTTCCAAGATGCACACAGGGCCCCTGGGTACAGCTGTCTTATGGACATAGTGGCACTAGCAGTGTTTTCCTCATCCATCCTCTTCCTGCACAACTCCTAAGATAGCCCTCCCCAAAGACTAGCCTGACATTTAGTGATCCTTTTGCTCCTTCTAACATCCTTTAAGCACTGGGCTTTAACCTCTAATGCCTGGCAAAATTAATCGAAATGAACACGTAACCAATGGCCCGACAAGTTGAACCAACCAACAGCTTCAGTGCCTTTTTCTGAGGACTAATCTTCCGTCCTAGCCCACCTCCACCACCTGGGAACAGCATCTGCTCAAAGGCCAAGTTTAACCTCCATTTTCCCAGTGTGACCATTCCTATGAAAGAACAAAATAATCCTTAAAAATTGGGGTCGGCCCTCTATTTTTTACCATGTTCTGCATTTTTTATATTTATGCATGTGAGCCACTGCACTTGTGCGGAGGCTAACAGACAAATTGTGAATTATTTTTCTCCTATCAAGTGGATCCTGGAAATCAAACTCAGGTTGCCAGCCTTGGTGGCACCTTTACACGCGGAGCCACACCCTACCAGTCCATTATGCACATTTTCTTACTGTTTTGAGACAAAGTCTACATAGCCCTGGCTGACTCAGAACACAGAGCTCCAGCTGCCTCAGCCTAGAGTTAAAGGCATGCATAACTACACCAAAGTCTAGTATGCACTTAAAAGTCTAGAGACCAGATGTTCCAAATAAGCACTTTAGTTTTCCCAACATGTGTACACTGCAGTGAATACACTGCACACCTACCTACCAAAGGCTGTGGTCAGAAACCACCTTCCCAACAGTAAGGTTCTGGTCTAGCTCCTCTTCTAGTTCTCCCCACCCAGGGCCACATGTGTGCATCTGTCATGTTTTTGTGGGGGGATTAACAATTTCACTTCCTAAATGGTTTTAAGAAGGTTTTTTTTTTCCCTACGAATTTTAACATAACTTACAAACATGCCCTTTCACTTACTCTACCTTGTCACACACTGGCATCTCTTTACTGTCTAGGAAGATTAGGTGCTGCAAATTTGGACACCTCTTTAATACATTGCAAAGTAAGATGCACAGAAAGAAGGAACAATAAAATTGTATTACCAAATTACGTTAGCACTAGGCCTTTCATTCATTTTCTTTCTTCATCCCTCCCAAATCCTCACAAGCAAGGCTGCATTGCTCAGACATAGTTTTCTCTTTCTACTTCCAAATGACAGCACTTCACCATGATTTCAAACAGGAGAACCTACAACACGCATTACTTACTATGTCTACTGTTAACATACTTTGTGCACTTGTAAACACCCAGAAGGATTCGATGTTTCAGATGGGAACATATATTTGTCAGCTATACACATAGTTAGATCTCAAAGTGTCTTCTAGTGAGAACGTTCTGGTCTCCGACCTTTCTTCCTCTTCAGCCCCTGTCCTGTGTCCCGTGACACAGGCACCTGTCACTTCGATAATATACCTTCACAACACTTCAGAAGAAAACCCTGCTATGAACTAACAGCGTATACAGAATGTGTGAGTTTACTACTTCTGTCATACATTGGCAACCTCTTTAATACCTAGAGACTAGGTGCCATAGGACTCGTTTGTCCAGTATGTACAATATACAGTGTATAGCAAAGTCACATGCGATGCACACAACACACAGGGTGATAGGTAAGCTAGAAATGTCTAGCACGCTAATGGAAGTGTTTTGCAGTTCCTTCCCTCCTACCTCCTCACTCCACTGAACAAGTCCAGCCAGCCGGTACACTGTTCTCAGAGGTGGGTTAACAGTTCTATTTCTACACACGGTATTTCTCCAGTTTAAAAAACTATATACACAAAATATTATTCTTCTACCTGCACCTTTAAATGTATCAAGCACTTTCAAATATCTAGAAGGACTGCATGTTTAATGTAAGAACTTAACTGCTATTGACAGGGCACTGGTAAATAAAGCTGTATGCAAAGCACTGGTTGTTATCTGAGGGATCTTCTAAATACAACCATTTTGGGCTTCGACCCACTTTCTTCTGCCTTCAAACTGGTAGACAAATATAGGCACGTGTAATGTTCAGAAACAGCGGAACAAATTCCTATCGCCTAGCCATTTACAGAACAACATTTTCTGTCAATTTTAACTGTGTACACTACGTGTTAATTTTACTACTTTGTCATACATTGGGAACCTCTTTAACATCTGATGTCTAGATGTTGAAAATTTAGACATTTGTCCATTATATACAATATATATACAACAAAACAAAATGCAAGTATATAGAAATGGTGCGTGGAAAGGTCCCATATACACGCACTGCTCTCTGGCCGTTATCACTGCCTCCCAGCACCTCCTCCAAAACCCTGAGCAAGAACAGGCAGTGCTGGTCACTCCACTCCCAAAAGACAACGGTTCATGAGTTTTTGCAAAAAAAAAAAAAAAATTACAAAGTGATATTTCACTACCTCTATGCTTAACATACATTGGGAACTTCTCAGCATCTAGATAGACCAGATGTTTCAAGTAAGGACTGTGGTCCACTATGTACACAGCAGTCCAGGACACAGCACACATGTAACAAAAGTAAAGAAAAATTCTTTAACACAAAATGGTATAAAAAAAAAAAAGGAGTAAGTATAGTTCTACTAATTCCACCATGTCATTCACTGGCAACCTCTTTAACACCTAGAGGGACTAGATGTTGTAAATTAGGACCCCTTTGTCCTTTCCATACAGTATGTGCACAGAGAAGCCAAACATAAAGTGCTAGTGGTTCCTTTCCTCCCATTTCAATCGGAAAAAAAAAAAAAAAATCAAACCAATCCCAACAAAAAGCTATTTACAGAATGTTTTACTACTACTTATAAAATATGTCAGGCACTTCAGAGCAGCTAAAAAGACATTTAGAAAAAAAACTGGTATTTTCCTTTTTTCATAGTTTTATGCTTTATTATTAAAGAGTAGAATGAGAAAAGGTGAAAGAGAAGATAGAGAGATGAGGGATGGTCATGAAGATGTGAAAGAGAGAAGAAGAGGAGAGACAGAAAGACGAGAGAAATAAGGGAGTGGGATGAGAGAGAGAGCGGCATTTTCAAACACTGAAATGCACACACACACACACACACACACGGTGGGGGGTAAGAAATGAGGAGTAAAATGCATACACAATGCAATAGGATAAAGAGAGAGAGGGTGTGACATCTTCCTCAGGCTCTTCCCCCTTCTTCTGGGTCCCCTACTGTACTAAATAAACTGGGAGGAGTGTCGCTCCTAGGTCTTTGTAGAGGAGGCGTAAACATTTCCATTTCAAAGTCACTAGTAGAAAACGCCTCTGCGACCTTCTTTTTATAATGGCTGGGTACGCACTTGATCTCCTACCTCTAACTTTACCCTATGCCAGCAATCTCTGCAGCTACAGGTTCAGATTTAGCCAAAAGTTTAAAAATGGCCTGGGGAAAGGTTGGGAACATCGTTTTCATATTAAGTCTTTGCCAGGGTTTCCAATTGACCTCACGTGGTGGTCGCCTCTTGCCTTTTTTTGGGTAGAAGGAAGATCGAGGGCCCCAAAATCCCCAACAATCTATCAGTAGTTCCCCTCGTCGCTCTTTCGGCTGCTCACCTTCGTTCAGACCATCAAGGCCTCTGTTCATCCAGGTCTGACTGCTCGATCGTCCGTCCGCAGCGGCGCGCCGTTCTGCGCAGACCCTCCGCCGCCACCTCAGGTCTTAGAAGTCCTAAGGGTCAGCCTTAGCCTTCAGGAAGCCGCTATTCTTTCTGCCTTGCCACGCTCTCTGCCACCTAGAAACACCCTCAAAGGCCTGGCTGGGGCTCCTCCGTGGGCCCGCTGGAGAGTAGGCGGAGAAGGGGGAGGCGGTGGAGTAAAGGAAGTAGCCTTGGCAGGGAAAGAGGCGCTGCAGATTTGCATTTCCCTAAAGATCCTTAATCTGAATTCTTTAAGTGCTTCTCAGTTATTCAAATTTCCTCAGTTGAGAATTCTCTGTTTAGCTCTGTACCCCACTTTTAATGGGGTTATGTGGCTCTCTGGAGTCTAACTTCTTGAGTTCTTTGTATACATTGGATATTAGCCCTCTGTGGGATGTAGGATTGTTAATGATCTTTTCCCAATCTGTTGGTTGCCGGATTTTTTAATTTATTTTTTATACTTTATTTTTATTTTTATTTGGTAGCAGAGGATGACCTTGTCAGGCATCAGTGGGAGGAGAGGCCCTTGGTTCTGTGATGGTTCGGTTTGATGTCCCAGTGTAGGGGAATGCCGGGTTGGGGAGGCGGGAGTGGATGACTTAGTGGGGGAGAGGGGATGGGATGGGGGCTTCAGGAGGGAAACCAGAAAAAGGGATAACATTTGAAATATATATAAATAAATTATCCAATAAAAAAGAATAAAATAATCAAATAATAATAATGATGATACTAGCCGGGCAGTGGTGGCGCATACCTTCAGATTTCTGAGTTCAAGGCCAGCCTGGTCTACAGAGTGAGTTCCAGGATAGCCAGAGCTACACAGAGAAACCCCCGTCTCGGAAACAAAAACAAACCAAACAAACAAACAAACAAAAGATGCTACAACTACTACTAATGCGTCACTGCAAAATTGCTGCATGACCTTGTGGCTGCCACAAGGGCTTGGGCTATAGACCAAGGCCGAGTACCTCCAAAAGGCCTGTGTGGAAGGAGGTAGTGACCTACCTCACCCACCAGCAGCGCTCTCTGCCAGAACTCACACATGTTACTTTTAAATATCATATATATTTCAGCAGATTGATGTTCCCTTCAGTCTAGCTTTTAAAATTTGTTGTTAGTGCACAAGTGCCATAGCACATATATGGAGGCTAAAGGACAACTTGGAAGGGACAGTTCTCCTTTCACATGTGGGATGCTCGCAGGGACCCCCTTCCCGGGCCCTCCCGGGAAGTTCAGGCGTGGGCGGTGTCTGTCGGCCCCGTGCCCCCCCTTCCCCCCCCACGTGTGAGACTCGCCTCTTTCTACCCTCGCTGGCCGGCTGCCCTCCTCCGCCCCCCCCTCTGCCCCCCCTTCTCTTCTCACCTGTGAAGAGAAGCTCAGCAGGTAAACAAACTTGCTTATTGACAAGCCTGACTAAGTTCAATCCCCAGGAACTGCAAGGTGAAAGAAAGAACCTGCAAGTTGTTCTCTGATATCCATCCATGAACTATGAGCTATGGCATGTACACGGACACTCACACACACACACACACACACACACACACAGCATGCACATGCTAAATAAATAAATAATAAATATTAAAGAAGAATAAAAGTAAAGTGCCTTTCTTGAAACAGATGGGAAAATAATTGTTTTAAAAAGGAGAGAAAATACTGTAAATACATTTTTAAAAAAAAACAAGGGAACAGATGTTGTCTTGAATTGCTTTCAAAAGACAGACATTTGCCTTGTGCTATAATCATGCAATGCAATTGTATCTAATATTGGGAATGCTCTGGGCATAAGTGGATGTGTTGGGGGCTTTTATCCCATTGTTCAAGTTCGGGTCAGTTTGATTACTTTTGCAGTTGTTGATGACCCCCTGGTAAAGTACAGCGCTCAAACACAGTCCTTAACTGTGCTTCCTGATTGATAGTTCAAGTTGTTTTTGTTTTTGTTTTAGCCTATGGTCTCCCATTGATAAGAGGCAAGAATTTGGTACAAATTGACCGATACCGTTTGGCCACAAGTTCTCAGACTTTGAGTGGACATACTGCAGGAAATGGCTATCTTGATATAAATCTCATCATACACCCCCTTCGCTGAAAAAAAAAAGTGCAAGATATTGCAGGAAGGAGGATTTATTTGAGACTTCCCTACTGTCTTATTTTTTCAGTGTAGTTAGAAACCAGCAAGAGAGTGAGCTCTTAGCCCAACTTCTCTCTCCAAGCAAACACATTCTTGTTTTCTTTAGAGGTACCTTCATACAAGATTACCTTAATTTACCTTAATTTCCCTAGCGCTGGGCTAGGACAGTGCAAAGGCCCACAGTGGCAAGAGAATTTCTCACCAGAAAAGGCCACGCACTCTCCTGGACCGTAAAAGCCCTGACATAGCTCGGAAGTGCTATCCCTTCCATCTGCTCAGAGCACTCTCGCTCGCTCTAAAGAGACCAGAATCTCCTCCTCCCCAAATTTAGGCCCTGGGTCATTTTACCTCTAGGAAAAGTAAGCTACTTCTGAAGACCGTGCTGTATCCTAGTGTCCATTCTCCAGCACCAGACAGCAGGAGCTTGAGAGCTTTGTATGTAGATTTGAGAGAGTGATGTAGTTTGTGCCCTCCTCACAAAAGGCTGGGCTTCCACTACAATAGCCCTCACTTCCCCCAATCCCCTTGGATTTATTTTATTTGTTTGTAAAGGAGGCTAATAATTAGGAAACTGTCATTATACAATGTGTGTTCACTTTGAAACGTGGTTAAGCCTTGCCTCCTTCAATGCCAGCCTCCCCTCTCAGATGTCACTGTGGCATTGTGGAGCCAGGACTATATACGGAAATATAATTTTTAAGTGCACCCCAAATGGTTTGTGTGGCTTCTCATGCAAAGTGTAGACCTTATGGAGTCTGTCTAGATTCCCAACATTTACATGCAAATATTTTTAGACTCGAGAAATAGATAAAAGACTCCTTCTGAAAGCATATTTTGTTGTGCTTCACAAATAGACACAAGTGATCAAAGAGGTAACGTCCAGACATGGGCAACACAATTGATACACCTGGGCCCTTCAGAAACACAGCCACCACAGAAAACTAAGCCCTCTGAGAAATGTCATGTTTGAACATAAATTTACATTCCAGGTCTCCAAATGTTGCGGTGTGGTTTAGGAATCAAAGAACAGATAAGATAGAAACAAACAAACCGACAACAACCAAAAAAAAAAAAAAAAAAAACCAAACCAAAGCAAAATAAACAAAACAAAAAACAAAACAAAAACCCACCTCCCAGTCTCTATTCAGGTCTCCTTGTTAAAGAGACACAAATAAATAGAGCAAAAGAAATTTCGATGGCCAGAGCAGAAAATCAGGTTGTAGTGATCCACCAGAGAATGGAATTCAAGTTAGTGGCTGGGTCCCGTGGTGTTGCTGGGTTTAGGGAGCTGTGCGGTGAGTGATCATTGTCAGATGGTTAGTGTCTCTCAGAGGTAGACAGTGGGGACCAGGGAGGTAGCTCCGACTATCTGTGCCTCATTCTCCAGTCCTTACCAGAAGGTGGTAGGGGATAGGAATGTACAGGACTGCTGTGCTACATGTAACCCATCATTGATCAAACTGTCATTGTGTGGGGTATAATTTAATATTAGTCTTCAATATCTTTAATAAATAGAATTCTATTTGCCTAGAACACAGGTTCATCTGGATTGTACTTTTTAAAAAACAAAACAAAAAGGGGGGATCACCAGGAGATTCCTTTTTCCTTTTTCCTTTTTCTTTTTTCTTTCTTTCCTTTTTTTATTTTTTTAGAAGCAACAAAAATAATTTTATGGTTGGGGCTACTACAAGAGGAACACCACTAATGGGTCTCAACATTAACAAACTCAACATTAACAAACTCAACATTAACAAACTTGAGAACAGGGCTGGAGAGATGGCTCAGCAGTTATGAGCTCTGACTGCTCTTCCAAAGGTCCTGAGTTCAAATCCCAGGAACCACATGGTGGCTCACAACCATCCTTAACGAGATCCAACTCCCTCTTCTGGTGTGTCTGAAGACAGTGTGTCTAAAGACAGCTACAGTGTACTCACATATAATAAATAAATAAATCTTTTTAAGAAAAGAAGCTTGAGAACTACTGGTTTAGATGGTCATGTAGCTGATAATAGGCACAAATCATTGTTTGCAAAGATACTTCTCATGTCATTGAGTTTTCTACTGTTGGACAGAAAGAGTAAAGGAATGCAGAATGCAAGGTTTTCGGTGGCTCTGGAGCTGCTCTTATGTGGACTCTAGAATTTCTCTGAAACTTCAGTCTATTTTGTGCTGTGCTCTGCTGTTTTTAACCTCTTCCATTAAAGAATCTGACTCAGCTTCTAAACATCCCCCAGCAGCCAAAACAACTTTTAATCTAAACCATTTATTCATATCTAGTTCTTTCAATTGGTAATAATACCCCATACATATTATAGTTTCTTCCATTATAATTAAAATGTTGATATGGCCCCATTCATTTTCTCAATTAGGAATGCATGTTTCTCTGATTCAACAAGAAATGTCACTCGTATAAGAGCTCAACAAAAAACTGAGTTCATTTTTGTTTTTATTTATTTATTTATATTTTATTATAATTTTGCTTTCATTAATAACCTTTTAGAACAGTATTTTGAGGATATTATTGAATTGATAGAATTAGTTTAAAAGGAGCCACTCTATAGTAAATTCCCTATTCACAGAAAATTAATTATTTTCCACTTTGCCAGTGATGTATAGAACTGAATCTGACATGCAGTTATTTGTCAGAAATACTAAAAATCAGTCACGGTGTAAGTAAGCCTAATTGCAATGAGATTGCCTATTGCAGAAATTTTGAACATCAAACATGTGTGTCAGCATTTGTATTTGTGGTCTAGTAATAGTCTGAGGAGCCTAGGGAGATGGTTGAGGAGGTAAATGCTTGTCATACAAGTGTTAAATCCTGAGTTCGAATCTCCAGAACACAAGTAAGTCTGGACACTATAGCATGTGTCTATGATTCAATCCTACAGTGTGATAAGAGACAGAGACAGGAGTTCAGTAAGAACGCAAAGTTAGAAGTCAAGGACTGATAGTTCTGAAGTTGTCCTCTGGCCTCTACATACACCTGCATGCTATGGCACTCC
The DNA here is from genome assembly GCF_947179515.1 of Apodemus sylvaticus. NCBI lineage: Eukaryota > Metazoa > Chordata > Mammalia > Rodentia > Muridae > Apodemus > Apodemus sylvaticus. Next base: position 98,768,782 of record NC_067495.1, on the reverse strand, counting down.
CGTGCCTCACTCTAACATGTACACACATACAAAATATACACATGCACACACACACACACACAGACACACACACACATACACACACACACACACACACGGGGGTGGGAAGCAGATCTCACCTTCTATTTGTTGATGCAAATTAGTAGAAAAATCAAGGTATTCTCAAAATTTGTGGTGACATTTATGCCTAGGAAAAACATTATGGTGGTCTAAAAACCATCACTGGTTAGAAAATAGGCCTGTCACATATGTGAATATTATATGTTAATGGTGAGAAGGCTTAGATATAGAGTGAGGAACAATGGCATGAAAGCAAATAAAGCTGGAGCGCTGGGGGTCATCTGAGGGTTCGCTCTTAGGGAGTATATAGCAGGAAAGTGAACAGCTACCAAAAGTCATGTTGCCTTATCCGCAGATGTCTTTTGGTCAGCCGAGCACCACCTAACAAAGGCACATTGTCCTATAATGATAACCTTACTCATGAGGGAGAGACAAGGATGCTCCAGTGAGTAAAATATCTACAAATCTATTTTTCAGTAGAAATTAGAAATGACTCTCTACTCTATAGCTTGAGAAAGGGTCTCTTGCTTGATTGTAAGCTTCTAGTTTTGGCTAAGCTATCAGGCCATTAAGCTCCTGTAATGTTTTTGTCCACCACCCATTTTTTCAGCCAAAAGGCAGGCACACTCATGAATACCTTTCAATGTGGATGGTGCGGATTCAAACTCTAGTCTTACAGAACACCTACATCTTCCCATGCTCTAAACGTTAAACTTTTATATGTTAGACTTTCAGTCTAAACTGAAATGCAGCATATGAAAGAGGGCACATACTGTGAAAATCTCCTTGTTGTTAGAGCTGTATATGGTAATGTTGCTGGTATCCAGCCTGCTGCTCCTTGCACTGCACTCAATATTTTTTTTTTCTGAAAGAGAAATTATTAGATCAGCCTGTCTCCCCATCTCTCTCAGCGCCACACAGTCTCCAGTGCTTCCAGGAGATCTGCTGCAGGAGGAGTCCTGCATATTCTGGGCACCCAGGGGCTCCAGCAGCTGAAGTCATCCAGGCATGAGGCAGGAGAGCTACCCAAATAACCACAGCAGCTGGAACCCCCAGGTGCCCGGCAGACCAGGACTTCTTCCCTACCTGTGGATGCCATCTCCCTTCCAGTCTACACCTTGGAGTGGGGGACAAAGATCAGCTTGCCTTCCCATCTCTACTCAATGACAACCTGGACATGGAAGAAACAAAGAAAGAAACCAAAGATTTTCCAGAATTCAATGAAAAGGAAGACACAGCACAGTGCAACCCGTGAGACACAATGAAAGTATTAGAAACCCATAGCTCTCAGTGCCCCATAAAGAAACTGCAGAGGTCCCACACCAGCAACTCAACAGCACATCTGAAAGCCCCAGAACAAAAAGAAACAAACACACCCAAGAGGAGCAGACAGCAGGAAATAGCCAAACCTGGGGCTAAAATAAACCAAATAGAAACAAAGAGAACTATACAAAGAATCAACAAAATGAAAAGCTGGTTCTTCAAGAAAACCAAGGACAAACAAACCCCCAATCAAACCAATTAAACGACACAGAGACAGTAACCAAATCAGCAAAATCAGAAAAGAAAAGGGAGACACAAAAACAAAAACTTTAGAAATTGTCCTTTTTTTGGTTGAGAGGTTTTTAATGACTTAGGGTATGTGGTCCTGTTTTGATGGTTTATCTGCTGTTGATTTAGCTTCGGTGCATGGTATCTGTCTGAAGGGTTGTCCATTTCATCTAGATTTTCCAGTTTTGTTGAGTGTAGGCTTTTGTAGTGGGGTCTGATAATTGTTTGAATTTCTAAAGTTTTTGTTTTTGTGTTTCCTGCTGTCTGCTCCTCTTGGGTGTGTTTGTTTCTTTTTGTCTTCCTAGCTTCTAGCATCTGATTGAAACTTAGCTGTTTAGTGAATATATTCTTTTGTCCCTTTTTTTTTTACATTCCAGGAATAGACTTTATTGAATATCTTAGCTTTTTAGCCATGTTGCCTAATAAACGTTCTGAAAGTTGAGTACAGATAGGTGTGGTGTCTCATGCCTTTTACGACAGCAGTCAGGAGGTAGAGACAAGTATATCTCTTGAAATTCCAGGCAAATATGACCTAGCAAATTCAAAAACAGCCATAGTGACACGGCTGTGGTTATCCGAAGAATGACTACATTCTGTTCTTCTTTACCATGTGCCCCAGAGGGAACATATCTGTAGAAAATTTGAACCAACCAGCAGCAGTAAGCGAACAAATGATCAAACAACCATTAAAATATATAAAAACATATGCGAATTGTTATGTCCAGTTAAATTTTGTTCTTAGTTGTCGTTAAGCATTAGTTGGCTAATATTGGAAAGAATAATAAACAGTAGGTAACATTATTGAATACAACATCTGTATAGAAATCCTTTCCCTCCTGCTTCCCCTCTGCCAACAGGTACACAGTCTTTGCAAATAGGGACTCATCTCATAGTGCCCTGGAAACATTTAGAATAACCTCACCACAGAGTCTTCACTGAAGGAGTCAGGGTTACTAGGATGAAGGATTTAGCAGGATGAAGAGGGGGCTTAAAGGTGGGGGGTATAGGGGTTAGGTGAGTGTGGCTAGGCGGCGTGGGAGAAGGTGTTCAGGCGGGCCCTTGCCTAGGCACCTCTGCCCCTGAGGGACCACACACACACAGACATGGTATAGAATAGAGTTTATTCAGAATAGGGGATGGGAGTTAGTGGTAGAGAGAGAGAGGTAGAGAGAGAGAGAGAGAGAGAGAGAGAGAGAGAGAGAGAGTGGAGGGAGAGAGAGTAGAGGCCGGCCATGACCACGTGGAGGGGGGGGAAGAGCCCCAGGGGCAGAGAGGTGAGAGTATGTGGGAGAGCGGTGAGCAAAGAGAGAGAGGAGGGGCAAGTAGCCCCTCTTATAATGGGCCAGATCTCTGGGGCGGGGCATACCTGACTATTGCCAGGTAGGTGTGGGGTGGAGCTTAGACAAAATCCCAACATTCACTACATTACTAGCATTTATTTCCCTAACACCCCCAAAATAATAGTTACAGAAGTGAGAAAGAATAATGGAATACAGGTGATATGAAAGCTGGAGAGCGGCTGGAGAGATGGCTCGGTGGTTAAGAGCACTGACTGCTCTTCCAGAGGTCCTGAGTTCAATTCCCAGCAACCACAAACAAACAAACACAAGTAGCACACATTACAAAGTATAAAGTACATTCTCCAGAGCCTTTATGTTTTAAATTGCCCCAAGCCTTCATAGAGGCTAAGTTTCGACTTTCTCAGCCTGTAACTTCTTGGTTCAGTCCCTGAAGAAGGATCAGAGTCCTGCCTGTATAACAGGCCATCTTCCTGCCTCAACTGGACCATATGTGTAGAAAACCACGTACCACACTGAATGCATAATTAAAACTATTAATTCAAAACTGTATTCACTGACAAACTGGCTGAAGTTACCAGTGTTTGCAAGTACATTAATTTGCTTTGTCCATGTAATGTGCAGTTGAAAGAGCAGCATGGTGTCTGACAGGTCCACAAAAGCAGCATTTGCTATAAGTAATTGAAAGTAAGCAGTATCACCATTCACGGATTTATGTTGTTGTGAATTAACATAAAGGGACTTGCAAAACACATGATGGTGGTAATCACGTTTAGTTCAGTAACTTCTTGTAACTGTGTACTTTCCCCGAGTTCTGTCTTACTCTTTACAGTGTCTTAGGCAGTAAAATATTTAAATAATCTTTAAATAATGTACATGTTTCTCTACCCACTTTACCCAGTTTGGCAGCTATGAATGTATTATGAGATGTCTTGGAATATTGAGCTTGAGAAAATAGAGTTAAGAACCACACTGTCAGCCGGGCAGCGGTGGCGCACGCCTGTAATCCCAGCAGAGGCAGGTGGATGTCTGAGTTCGAGGCCAGCCTGGTCTACAGAGTGAGTTCCAGGACAGCCAGGGCTACACAGAGAAACCCTGTCTCGAAAAAACAAACTCCAATCCCCCCCCCCGCAAAAAAATAAATAAAAATAAAAAAAAAAAAGAAAAGAATCACTGTCACCTACTTCCTTGTTTCGTGCTATGGCTTGCTTTCTTCCCCGCCCCCTTTCTCTGAAATGACTATCCTCTCTGAGGTTGCTGTCAGTCTCTTGTTACCCCTTTGAGGCCTTTTGTCTCAGTTTCTCCAGGCTGCCTTCTCAATGTGGATTTTCCCGGCCGGACCATTGCTTGGATTTGTTAGCATTGCATTTGCTGGTCTCTTGTTCTCCCATTCCTGCGTAATCTTTTCTATTTTCTAGGAGTCTGACCTGTAGACACAAGTGCCCTTTGAAAGTTTCATCCCTTCCTCAGATGTGTGTGTCTAACCTACAAGATCACCCCTCTTTGCTCACACTTACACTCAAATCTCCAGACCCCAGTTCTTATTCCAGCCCTTTGCTTGCTGATTGAGGTGTGTGTACCCCCCCCCCCAATCCCATTCAGCTACCAAGTCAGCTAGGGGGCCATTATTAATTTTTCCCTCTTAAAGCTTGTTGCATGATGTGATGATTTGTATATGCTTGGCCCAGGGAGTAGCACTATTAGAAGGTGTGGCCCTATTAGAGTAGGTGTGGCCTTGTTGGAGTTAGGTGTGTCACTGTGGGTGTGGGCTATAAGACCCTCATCCTAGGGCTGGAGAGATGACTCAGCAATTGAGAGCACTGACTATTCTTCCAGGGGTCCTGAGTTCAATTCCCAGCAACCATATGGTGGCTCACAACCATCTGTAATGGGATCTGATGCCCTCTTTTGGTGTGTCTGAAGACAGCTACTGTGTACTCATAAATAAATAAATCTTTAAAATAAAATCCTCATCCTAGCTGCCTGGAAGCCAGTCTTCTAGCGGTCTTCAGATAAAGATGTAGAACTTTCAGCTCCTCCTGCACCATGCTTTCTTGGATGCTGCCATGTTCTCATCTTGATGATAATGGACTGAACCTCTGAACCAGTAAGCTAGCCCCAATTAAATGTTGTCCTTATAAGAAAAAAAAAAAAAGAATCACAGAGTGTTATTTATCCTTTTGGATGAGTAAATAGAGGCCTCTATCTTGCACTGGTGTCAGGCTTAGATTCTAAAACCAGCCATTTCAATGATGTTACGTCTGCCCCTACGGGCTTTGCAGGTACAGCTGCTGTAGGTGGCAGAGAGGCAAGAGGCTATGTCTATGCTCAGTGTTCTAACCTGTGAACATCTGAATAATTAGTAGCCTAACAGTCTCTGAAAAATTTAAGCCTGAGACAACCACCACTCTGATGCCAGACGGGGAGCTAGCAACGCTGAACAGGCCCACATGTACAAGGGAACAAGTAGGAATCCAGAGGAATCCCACCTGGAACCACAGGCTCCGGGCAAGAAGTGAGCCAGAGACAAACAACCCTTGTATTGGAGCCATTGGGGCAAGCCTGGGTGCGAAGCAAGTTCCATGAGCCCCTGACAGGGAGCTAGCCTGAGATGACCACTAGTTTGGTGCCACACAGGGCTTGAGGGGGAAACAATGCCTAAAATGATTCCAGTCTGGTCTGGCACCATAATGCATGAAGAAAGTACTCCTGAGATCACTCCTGAGACAATCCGAGACACTCGGGGGAGATCCCAAGTGCCACTAAAAAGAGCAAGAGTGGTGAGGAACAGCTTGATGTGCCTAGCAGGTGGTGCCACCTGGGACGGTGGTTGGGTCCTGGCCTGTGCTGACACTGGGGGCCATATCTGGGTCCAAGGCCCTGCAGTAGCAGGGGCCTGTTACTGCCAAAAGCCAGGTGGAATTCTTAAGTGTAGCCCAGGGACATGTTTGAAAGCTGTGAAGAACTGGCCCCATTTCTTACCTGGGTTTCTTGGGAGAGCTCGCCCTGGGGGTGTAATAGCAGGAGTGCTGACCTCATCCCTGTCCAGCTGGCAGTACTGAGCCCTGCCCCTTGTGTGAATTGCAGGTGAGCTGCCCCAAGGGTATGAGCTTGAAAGAGCTGGCCCCACCGCTGAACTCTCCAGTACAGTGGTGTAGATGAGGAAGAGATACTCTCCTCCCACCACATTCCTCACTACCTTTTGTAGGTGGGAGACCTGGCCCTGGGATCATGAGAGCAGGAGAGATGTCTCTGCCTCTCACCAGCTGCAGCACTCAAGACAACAGGCCCTGTACCTTGCCTGGGCAGCACGGCAGAACTGGCCCTGATAGAAGTTGCTAGTGAGTTGGCTCCTGAAGGCACAAGCATGGGAGAGTTAGCCCTGCCTATTGTCTGCTGTGTGGTGGAAACAGCAAGGGAAAAATCCTCTCCCCTCCCTTTTATCCACCCCCATCATGGCCCAGACAGATCATGAGAGCTGGAAAGTTGGCCCTTCCCCTCATCTGATACAGCACTTGGGAGAGCAGGCCCTGAATCTCATCTGGGCAGCACAGTAGAGCTGACCCTGATGGTAAGGGCATAGGCAAGCCAGCCCTGAGGTTGTGAGCATGGGAGAGCTGACCCTGCAACTTGTCTGCCATGTGTCAGTATTGTCGATGAGGGAGACCCCCACCTCTCCTCCCTCATCTCTTGCTACCTACACTGGGCAGGAAAGCTGGCCCTGGGTCATCAAAGTGGGAGAACTTTGTTGTGTGCTACACAATGTGCTACACAATGTGCTACACAATGGAGGGAGAGCTCTTCATCACCCTCACCTGAGCAGCAGGGCAGAGAGCTCTCCCTCAGGTGGTGCGGGGTTGTCAGTGAGCCAGTCCCAAGGACGTGAGAGAATGGGAGCAGGTAGGCTGACCAGCTTAGACCTCTCGGGCCTGGACTTTGAGTTGGCTCACCCCAACATCTTCCCTATTGATGAGCTGCTGGAGTGAATGAAGGGGCTGGTCCTACAGATCCAAAATTACAGGATCTCCATGACACAGGACAACAGCAGGATATCTGAGGAGGAGTCCCAGTATTGATAGAGTAGCAGAAACCAGAGACTTCACACTAAACCAACAAGTCTTTGGAATAGACATTTGTTTTTTTGTTTTAAAGATTTATTTATTTATTATATGCAATTAAGTACACTGTTGCTGTCTTCAGACACACCAGAAGAGGGAGTCAGATCTCATTATAGATGGTTGTGAGCCACCATGTGGTTGCTGGGATTTGAATTCAGGACCTTCGGAAGAGCAGTCGGTGCTCTTAACTGCTGAGTCATCTCTCCAGCCCTGAAATGAACTTTTGTAAACAAAGAAGTGTGGTTAAAAGGTTATACTGTGGGACACTCTTTGACACTATACAACTTCCAAAATGAGATGTTTTTTCTCTGATGGGGTAAGTTGCAAGGGTGGAGGGCGGGTACAAGGGGAAGAGGAGATGACTGGGATGCATGATGTGAAATTCACAAAGTTCCAATAAAAATTTTTAAATTATGCCACACTTAGAAAATGGAAATTCTGACAGTTCTGACCCTAATGACAGATTCTACCAGTCTCCCACTTGTTACTCAGTCGTGGGTCCTACTTCAGCCTGTGGCCAAGTCAGGGTTACTGCACTTTGAGAGATTCCCCTCCTCTTCCTCCTCATTTCCCCCCTCATTTTTTGAGACAAGATCTCACTATGTAGCCCTGCCGTCTAACTCTGCAGCCTGCATTCTGGAATTAAAGATATCCACCACTCCTGGCCCCTCTTTTCATCTTTTTGTGGTAGGATTTTGCCATGCAGGCCGTGATTGCTCAGAACACACTATATAGACTAAGCTAGTTTTGAACTTTCATTGATCCTCCTGCTTCTCACTCCCAAATATTAGGATTACTTGTGTGTCCCACTGTGTTGGACATCTTCTTTTCTTGCTGTGTGATTTATCTAAAACTCGACTACTAGCCTATTTCCTAATGCACCCTATATTTTCCCTTATCCTCATATCATTAATCTTTGTGAAGAAAAACTACATATGTCTAGACCTACTGGCCAGTGATTCTAATGTACTGTTGTACCAGGTAGTATTGGGTAGGGCTTGGGCATCATTCCCTCTAAAATCTCTCAGGTGGTGCTATTGGACAGCCAAAGCTGGGAGCTGTTGATCCAGTTATATTGCTTTAAAAAGATTGTTTTTCTTTTCTTCCTTCCATCCTCCTTTCTTTGTTTTTGTTTTGTTTTGCTTTTGAGACAAGGTTTCTTTCTGTGTAGTCCTGGCTGTCTTGGAACTAGCTGTATAGACCAGGCTGGCCTCGAACTCAAAGACCTGCCTGCCTCTGCCTCCCGAGCTCTAGGATTAAAGGCATGTGCCACCACTGCCTGGCCCTGAATCATTATTCTTAGAGACTACTCAGATCGGTTATGAGATACTTGCCAAAAGAGCAGAATTCTGGGTTATATGGCAATCAGCAGTCCAAAGCATTTGGAGGTGGGGAGATTGCTGGGGAGACAGCCCCATTGATAGTATGCCTATTGCTCAAATATGAAGACCCGAGTTCAATCCTTAGCACCCACTTAAAGATGTCAGGCATCCTGGTACATGCCGGTAATCCCAGAACCTCACGTTCAGACAGAGACCCTGTGTCAAAAATAAGCTGGAGAGCAATTGAGAAAGACGCCAATGCTGCCTTCTGGCCTCCACATGCATATGCATGCTTGCTGGATGCATACACATCTCCATGCACATACGCCTCCATGCACATACTCGAACCCATACACATATATGCACACACACACTATCTGGTAATTTGAAGTACAAGGAATCTACCTTTGAAGGCATTCCTCAGATAATTCTTTCCCTTCCTAGCATTCTCTTTACCCCCTCATCTAAATACAAAATTTCCAAGCCATTCTGAGATAAAACATTGACCCAATTACATATATTTAGTTAGTGAGTGACTCATTGTCTTTGGTCTCAGGACAAAAAAAAATTAAAATCTCTTACTAGGTTGGGGATATAGCTCAATTGTAGAGTGTATTCTTAGCACATTCAAAGCCATGCTGCAAACCAAATGTATAAGATAGCTCCTTTCCCTGCATCCAGCCACCTCCACAGAAACAGGCCCAAAGACTGGCTGTTAAATGATTGAAATTGAAACTCTCTCCTAGGGTAAGCCCTGGTTTTACCATATCACCAGGAGGGCCTCACAGAGAACATTGAATCAAACACCGACCTTGAGAGACAGGGAAGCATTTGTCAGGTAGGGGAGGCAGGAAGATCTTACTGTTTGAGCAAGAACATCACTTAACTACTGGCATAGACGCCTGGGTGAGAGAGAGTATAAAAATCTAATCCAGAACCCTAGTCCCATCCATGGCCCCGCCACTCCTTCCATTTTAGTATCCCTCCAGCCTTTTCTGCTTTATAAAATCTGCTCTGATAGCTACTGAGTCAGGAGCCTCTGGTCCTTTCATTGTGGACAAGAAAAGATAGTCTAAGGTTGATAACAATTTCTCCTCCCCACCAGGCACCTTCTGTTTGGGCAGTTGTTTTGTGGTAGCCAAATTTTTTTCCTTCCAGTTCTCTGACCTGACAGGCTTTACAAAGCTCTTCTACAAACAACACTGCTAAATTGCTAGAAATGGTTGTCCTCACCAGAAAGTGTCCAGTTTGGTATTTGGTTGAAGATGGTTTAGTCAACTCTCAAGTCACATAGCAAGTTAAACATACAAACCTCAGTCCCGGCTACTCACAGGTCATCTATATGGTCTCAACCCTGGGAAGGACAAGAGGCTAGGTTACCAAATTTAGTGAGGATTGCTGGTGACTAGTTAGATCTATTTGGCGGCCATAGTGATCCTTCTTTTTTTTTTTAATTTATTGATATATTTATTTACATTTCAAATGATTTCCCCTTTTCTGGACCCCCACTCCCTGAAAGTTCCATCAGTCCCCTTCCCTCCCCCTGTTTTCCTACCCAACCCTTCCCATTTCCCTGTTCTGATTTTGTTCTATACTCTTTCACTGAGTCTTTACAGAACAAGGGGCCACTCCTCCTTTCTTCTTGTACTTCATTTGATGTGTGGGTTATGTTTTGGGTATTCCAGTTTTCTAGGTTAATATCCACTTATTAATGAGTGCATACCATGATTCACCTTTTGAGTCTGGGTTACCTCACTTAGTATGATGTTCTCCAGCTCCATCCATTTGCTTAAGAATTTCATGAATTCATTGTTTCTAATGGCTGAATAGTACTCCATTGTGTACTCCATCTTTGAGAGTATTAAGGTAAATCTAATGCTATCAATGACAGCGTTTGAAGGGGGAAGGATTTGGGTTCTTTAAAAATGAGCAGTTTTGCCTAGAAGAAGAACATCACATTTTAACTTGATAAGCCATTTAACTTTGTTCAACAAGATTGTGTAAAACAACCATTATTTATTCTGTGCCCTGTTCAGAAATGTCTCTGCCCTGGCAGGTCCCTTGGCCAGGAGTAGACGACAGCCTCTTAATCTTACCCACTGAGCCATCTCCCCAGGCCCTTCACAAGGCTTCTGACTGCTGAGGTAAGTCTATTTGTTTCCTTTCTCTTCCTTCTCTCTCTCTCTCTCTCTCTCTCTCTCTCTCTCTCTCTCTCTCTCTCTCTCTCTCTCCAATCCCCCTTAAACTGAAAACTCCCGGAAAAAGTATCAAACTCATCTGGGGTTTTTTGTTTGTTTGTGTGTATGATTTTTTTTTAAACATTCAAAATGTGCTTAACAAGCAAGCAGGATACTTGGAAGATTAGGGGTCTTGAGCCAGATTTTATAGATGTTATAGGTCACAGCAATGTACCTGCAGAGGAAATGACTTTCCAGAAAGGGGTTTGAGAAAAGCTGATGAACTAAATTGCTCATAATTGAAGGACCAGGTTAGGAAACAATAAGCACTGTCATTAGACAGACGGGAAAAATATGAAGCAAATGGGATGGAAAGCCGCATCCACTGGAATGAGAATTTTGCATGTTCGAAAAACGTCATGTGCACATGATCAAGCCAGCTTAAATTGTAGCACAGACTGGTGAGGGACTCAAAGACCCCACTCTTAGCTGAGGAACTGTTGGCAATCGGTAGAGGGAGTGTTAGTTTTCTTTTCTTTCTTTCCTTCTTTTATTTTTTTTTTCACAGAATGAGACATGGCACACCTGGGAGGTGAGAAAATGACAGGATTCATATCCAAATATTGTCATGAAGTTCCATTAACTTTATCTGTCACAGAAATTTCCAAAATAAAATCCCATTTGTAAATGTAGTGGGAGAAGATTTCACCTTGAATGAGGCAAAATCCTACAGGTGTATCAGTGCACACAGCACTCAGAAAATCGACTGTAGAAGAACCAAGTTAAAAACCAGCGTTGACTACACGAGAGTGTCATTTAAAAGAGGAGGTGGGCATAAAAATCAAGTTAGAATAGGACAGTTTCTGGGAACCACAGCATCTAATGAAACTTGTGGACTCTCGTACTCTGGCCTGACTCTAGGCAGCCTAATTGTTTTGAGGCTCTGTGGTGCAAGTATAGCTAGTTCCAGGGAGTGTGACCAGGTTATAGAATCTCCCTGAGCCTTTGCTGCCTCATATACTCAACAGACATTACTGGTGTGACTCTAGACCGTGAAGCAGTGAAGTTTAAATAAACTAGCGTAGGAAGCTGCCAAATGAGGAGAGAGAGCATCAGTATTATTACAAAATGAATATCATTCTAAGTTTAGCTGAGCAATTTAGTCGCCAGGTGACTGTGGGTGGGATATTTTACCTTTTAAAATGCTGGGGTTTTTTTTTTTTTAAGATTTTATCTTAATTTTAATCATTTGTATGTGTGTATATCTTTGTGTACATATGTGTGTGTGAGTGCACGTGTCCTGTGGTCAAATCTTCCTGGAGCTGGGGTTATAGACAGTTGTGAGCCACGTGACAAAGGAGCTAGATAACTCAAAGCATACACAAGAACATTCCTGACTCTTAATTGCTGTCCATCTTTCCAGCTGTGACTACTTTTGTATGTGTAAAAATGGGAGAACTAATGCAGTGTGTTTCCTTGATCAGTAGTTGTCAAATGCTAAGCACTGTACTCCCGTGTTCAGATGAAAAGCTAAGCAATCTGCTCTTAAGAATCTTTCAGCCAGGGTTAGTGCCACATGCCTGTAATCCCAGCACCTGGTCAGCTGAGGCCACAGTGATGAGATGAGTATGAATCCAACCTGGTTCAGTTTTGTTTGCTTTGTTTCTTGTGGTGCTGGGAACTGAACCCATGGCCTAACACATGATAGGCAGCATTCTATCACTGAGCTATATCCACGGTCCTCTTTTTACTTTTTAAGGTAGCTCACTGCTTTGCCCAGGCTGGCCTTGAAATTATTGTGTAGCCTCCTTAGTCCTGCCTCAGCCTTTGTAGCAGCTGGGCCACCAAGTCCAGCTGTGACTTAGGTTTTTGTTGTTGTTGTTGTTGTTGTTGTTGTTGTTGCTGCTGTTGCTGTTGTTTTGTTTTGTTTTGTTTTGTTTTGTTGGACCATGTCTCAAATTCATGGATTTGATCAATCAGTCCTCCAGCCTCAGCCTCTCAATTGTCTGGGACTACTGAGGAGGAGCATGTACCATCATGCCTCACTGAGATATTTTTAAAAATTATAACACATAGCTAGGGAGTGGTGGTGTGTGGCTTTAATCTCTGTGAGTTTGAGGCTAGCCTGCTTTACAGAGTGATTCCAGGGCTGCCAGGACTACACAGATAAACCCTGTCTTAAAAGAAACCAACACAAACACACACACACACACACACCTACACACACACACACAGACACACACACCTACACGGGAAATAAATGCACAGTTGAACACATTGCCACAGAATTGTTACAAATTATAAATTTGTAAAAGCACTATGAAGTCCACAATAGCATCCACAGTGTTTCCCTAATATTCCTGCTCCCCACTACTATTTCTTTGTTATTCAAAAGTTAGCACCATCCTCATCTTTAAAAAAAAGACCGGGTCTGGAAAGATACATCAGTGCTTGCTCTTCCAGAGGAACCAAGTTAGATCCCCAGCAATTATATAGGGGCCCATAACCTTCTGTATCTCCAGTTCCAGAGGATCTGACTGTCTTCTGTCCTCCTTGGGTACCAGACATACAAATGTGCAGGCAAAACACACACACACACAGAGATAGATAGATAGAGAGAGAGAGATTTACTAAAATAGAAATAGAAAGACAATGAAAAAGCCATATAAAGATAAATACCACGGGTTTGCTCATATGTGGAACCTAAATTATAAATAAATAAATAAATAAATAAATAAACAATATAATTTTGAAATTGAATAATTTAAATTTTAGTTTCTCTCTCTCTGTGGTGTCGTGTATCTCTGTGTGTGTGTGTGTGTGTTACAAAGCTGGAAAGGACACAATGAGAGGGAAGGATTAGGTGAGGGTGAAAACACAACAGTAGGTAATGGATTACATATAATAGGAGATCACAAGGTGCACTAACTAGGGGGAAAAGGGCATCAGCTGGGGGAGACAGGAAGCAGTGTCGAAGAGTACAGTCAACTGCCCTGCGTACACAGATGTCCCAATGAAACCCAATCTTTTATATGCTAACCTAGAAAACTGATGCAAAAAAAGGCAAAGATGAGTTGTGCCTGTTGAAAGGCATATGTTACAAATGGAACACTACACTATATGCTCCTTTTGGTCTGGGATAGTTTGTTCCCATTATAACTGTGAGACAATTCATGTGGTCATTTGCATTCTCCATGGCGTGTAGTGTGAGTATTCTGAAGATGAGTGCTTTGTAACTTTGCTTGGAGAGATGCGAACAACCATATAGGGTGACAAAAACAGACCACAAATATTCCATCCAAACCCAGATCCGTAAGCCAGGGAATTTACTGGGCTTACTCCCAAGCCTGCACTGAAGAAAAGCCCCACTGCACCGTGGGTGACAACCTTCCCAAAGTCCAAGAATGGAACATTAAGTTACACACATATTCAGCCATAGTCAATATTGTTAAATAGGGGTTTTTTGGTTGTTGTTGTTGTTTTTTTGTTTTTCTGAGACAGGGTTTCTCTGTATATCCCTAGCTGTCCTGGAACTCACTCTGTAGACCAGGCTGGCCTCGAACTCAGAAATCTGCCTGCCTCTGCCTCCCAAATGCTGGGATTACAGGCGTGTGCCATCACCGCCCGGCTCGTTAAATAGTTTTTAACAGTTTTGCACACATCCCTCAACCCAACTGCTATTTTTAAGTTATGCAAGTTACAGCTTTATTTTTTTTTTAAAGACAAGGTCTTACCATGTACCCCTAGTTGGCCTGCACCTAGCTATGTAGGAGAGGGAAGGTTCTACTCACAGATTGTCTCCGTTTCAAGTGATGGGACTGAAGGCCAGCACCATCACATTAGGCTTTGTTTTTTGGCTTTATTATCCCACAAAATATATACTTTAAACTCTCTGTAGGTTTTTAGATTCCATTCACATTTTCCTTCCAGAATTTGCTGATTGTTTTCCAAAGTTTTTGGAATGTAATTAACATGCAACTAAATGCACAAATCTTTTTTTAAAAAATATATTTATTTTTTATTTATTTAATGTATGTGAGTACACTGTCGCTGTCTTCAGACACACCAGAAGAGTGCATTGGATCCCACTACAGATGGTTGTGAGCCACCATGTGGTTGTTGGAATTTGAACTCAGGACCTCTGGAAGAGCAGTCAGTGCTCTTAACCGCTGAGCCATCTCTCCAGCCCTAAATGCACAAATCTTAACTCTAGAAGTACAAGGTTTTTCTCTTATGCTGAGGATTGAACCCAGGGCCTTGTATATACTAGGCAAGCACCCTACCACTGAGATGTTCCTCAGCCCCGCCCTTCCTTCCCCAACATGAGACTCCTTTCAGGAATTAAGCTCTACTTCCTCAAATGTGTTATTTATTTTGCAAGATTTTCCAGTAATCTCTATTTTTGATTCTGAAAATGTTTTTATTTTGTTCTCTTCATTAAATTTATTCCAACAATTCAATCCCAATCAAGGAAAGATCAGCTTCAACAATGTAGTCATGCTAATTTTTATTATATTTTAGTATGTACATAAAACAACAGGCTTCATTATGCGATTTAAAAAATATACATTTTTACATATATATATACCCACATATACACATACATTTTAAAAATATACCAACTCTTAAACATTTAATGATTATCATACCACACCAGAAAAAAATAATGCTTCTTTAATATTTCAGATCATTGCTCAATTTGTTCCTTTTGGTCTGGGAGCTGTGTGAAAAATGCTGATTGTTTAAAGAATAATTCACACAATGTCCTTGAATCAGGTTCATTCCTCATGGATCTCTTTTTTTAATGGATATTTCCTTTATTTATATTTCAAATGTTATCCCCTTTCCAGGTTCCCATCCAGAAACCCCCTATTCTATCCCCCTCCCCCTGTTTCTATGAGGATGTTCCTCCACCCACCCATCTACTTCTGCCTCCCCCCACACACACACATTCCCTTGCACGGGCACATCAAGCCTTCACAGGCTTGCTACATATGTGGGCTGGAGCCATGGGTCTCTCCGTTTAGTCCCTGGGAGCTCTGGGGGTCTGGTTGGTTGATATTGTTGTTCTTCCTATGGGGTTGCAAACCCCTTCAGCTCCTTTAGCC